>NC_089739.1:3149876-3449876 GCF_035083965.1 Branchiostoma lanceolatum | reverse complement strand
TTTCATAAATTAGTTATTCTTGTTATTCCTTTGCTAGTAAAAATTAAAGATAGAGTGAGAGATAAAAAATTACAGCAATGTTGCAAAGCAAAAAATTTGACATTTTTCAATATTGCAGAACACTGAAAAAGAAGTATTTCTACCACTGAATTCTGTTACATCATGTTAGATAATGTTCTTGGTTTAGACTTTCTTCGCAACACTAAATATTAAAAGCAAAGTTCATTCAATTTCGATCAACACTGAAAGCCATCTATTAGAAAGCTAAACTCACTACATTCTGACTACTAACCAAATGAAAATATGAAAATTTGGTGAGAGTTCTGCAAAGTTTAAGTTTGAAAAAAATCATATACACATGTACTATAGATAGTTATCATATTATATATGATTTCAGTATTATTTTACTGCAAATTCTTGTTTTATGTAGAATAAGTTACGTTTTGTAGATTTTCAAATTTTCCAAACATGAAAGTTTTGAAAACTTACCTTCCTTCCATCTTCCTCTTCCCCAGTATTATGCGTACCTGTACTCGTACGTGATGCCACAGGTCATCAGGGACAAGGTCGACGAGTACCTGAACTGTGAAGACATCGCCATGAACTTTCTGGTGTCGCACATCACTCGGAAACCGCCCATCAAGGTAGTATAGGGAGAGCCAGATCATTGTATTCATGAAGGAGGGCTTGTTTAGAAAATTTCAAGAAGAGAAGGAGAATCAAAAGAGGATGAAATTTTGAGAGGGAAAAAACGTTTTAGAAGGGAAGAAAATGCTGTGGAATTGACAATTTTTGCCAGGTAGGGTACATGTACAAAATCATAATTTTAGGCCAACTCTACATAAAAGTAAGTATGTTTCATCATTTGCTTGATCAGTTGTTCACATTGACACATGTCATTTGGAATTTGTTTTCTTCAATGACATCTGTTAAGTTCATGTATGTGTTTTGTTCTTTTATTATTATTTTTGCTATCAAGAAGTAGAAAAATTATCTGTGTGGTCTATACTTCTTTTTTTGTTACACATTTTCATTAATCTATCTCATTAACAGTATTGTTGTTTATGCTGCCTTTTCCAATGATGATACATGTAGGTACATTGTACATTGTACTTAACAAAATAATCATAAATGCCTTTACATCTGCACAGCTGATCCCTCTAACACCTATCTTCCATACAGGTAACATCGCGTTGGACGTTCCGCTGTCCAGGTTGTCCGCAGGCTCTCTCGCATGACGATTCCCACTTCCAGGAGCGTCACAAGTGTATAAACCACTTCGTCCAGGTTTACGGTTACATGCCTCTCCTCAACACGCAGTTCCGCGTCGACTCAGTTCTCTTCAAAACTAGACTACCTCACGATAAACAGAAGTGTTTTAAGTTTATTTAAGGCCACACCAATTTCATTGTCTAACTTCATTGTCAATCATTAGGCCGCACTGATTTGATTATATGGATGACATCCTCTGGGCACCCCAAAACGTTTGCTATCATGCAAAAAAATTGGCAAAAAAAGTTGCAGTAGTCAGGAAGGTTGAACAAATGACTGAACACAGCTAACTGAACAACAAATTCTTAATTTTGTGTTTCACATTTTGACTTAGGAAGACATTGCTCATTAGAATGCGTTTTATGATATTTTTTGCTATATATGCCTAATATTTGCACATTTTGTAGCTTCTTTGTCCGATTTACAGTACGGTCACAAACTTCGTTTTTAGTTAGAAGTACAAAAATCGATGTGCACGCAAATGTTATCCATATGATCAAGTCAATGTGGCCTTAGTAAAAATTTTGCAAGAGAATAATATGAAAATAGAGGGTTGGGACTGAAACTGTGCGCACCAACGTATATATACAGACTTTCCCCTCAGATCTGTTTTCATGTTGTTTTCATTTCAGTACTGTTTTTATCCCAGAACCTACCCACACAAACCTGGGTTTCAGGGTGGAACTATAGAGGAATATTATTCTCATACAATTCCACAAGAACAATATAGAACCACTGCTGGAACTATAGCTTATTATCTGTGACCAGTTACCCCGCCCCATGGAACTACAGTAGCTGTCAGCTCTGTGCAGGCCTTCTCCTGTGGGTTTGGCATCTGTGTCTAAGGAGGTCCTCACTAATGTACCATGTAATTAGGAAAACATTCAGCCTCACATGGGGTACATGCCAGCAGTTCTAAACTGTTACAGTATATTTACTATACTGTATACAATGTAACATTTGTACATCTTTTACCTCTTTTTGCTGAGCAAGAATTTCTAATGTAAACATAGTGAACATTACATCATAAGTTTTTTTTTTTTCTAACTCCTTCAATGGTTGAGGACAAATCTACACTGTAGACTGATCAGTGCCCCCCAGGTGGTGACCTAGATACCACATGATCGGGTTGGGAGTGGGATGGGCTGTCTGAGTACTTGTGGAAAAGAGCCAGATGAATTTCAGGGAATTTCGTGCTATTTCTTTCCTTGATCATCACAAAACTGTAAGAGTTACATGTACATTATGTGCGGTGAATACACCTACATGTATACCAACACACACACAGATGGAGAGGGGGTAAAAAAGTCAAACTCCACTTCCTTGCTGAGAGCGTTGATCAACAACGGATGTAAACCATTTAGCATTACTGTGATGATGAGATTTGTCCGTATAATGTAAATACTGTAGACTAATAAGCTTCAATCTACATGTAAAAGGACAAGTTTTAACAAAATCTGTAAAATAGTTTGCTTCAGGCAACCATACAGTAGAATGGAACTCGTTGTCATCAAGTACTGTAGGAGCTTCATCACTAAGTAGCTTTAAAGAACGGTTGCAGTCAGATATGCAAAGACTAGGTGTAACAGACTGTTCGGTGTAAAATGACCAGCTGCTGCCACGCCGCGCGTGCCTGCAAAGCTGGTGTGTTACGCCTAATGGCGGTTATACCGGCTATATAGATACAGATACAGATATTTGTAGCAAAAAATTGTTCCCTTGGTGAGGACTTGAATTTAAAATTCTCCAAGTAGATCGGAAGGCATTGGGAGTTTTGTCTGAGTCAATTTGGACTATCAATATATATTGGGGAGGAACGTTTCTCTGAAGTCATGTTCGTTTTGCCCTTGGCCAGATCAAGGAGGTTAAAATAAAATCTTATTTTAAACTCCTTGGCCAGATTACCCATAGCCCCTTGGGAAGCCTAGCCTTCAGTACTGCCAACAGGGCTGGAGGTTCCCTCCCAAGTCAATTAGAAAGCTGTTAGGAATCATCAGCCACTGAGAGAGTGAGGCTTCCTCCACACATGGTTGACTGGGCATCTGGCTACAAAATAATAGAAAAACATCTCTGACCATTTGACCTCAGGATTGAACTACATGTACTGTACCCAGGGACTGCCAGCTCAAGGAACACAGACACACAGACCAGTACTGCATCTAATGCTTTGAAGCACCCTCTTCACCAAAAGCTGGGTGTAATAACGTTACTGTAAATGCAGAGATGTTTGCAGGGATTTGATTCTGTGTAGGGTCAGAAAATGGAGTGTTCACCATTGTTTTGAGTTCACATTTGAAACAATAGTAGCGCTACATTTATACAATGTTAATTTAGCTTTTCGCGGTGGTTTAAGTTTGCAATAAAGAGTTCAACACAAAAACTGTGAACATGACACCACTGTGAACATTTCTGCATTTACAGTATCTGCACATTGATTAGTAGGTGCATTGTAAATAAGTTGGAATCAGCTCCAGGATCCAAGCATAAGTCAGAAAGAAGAATTATCCTAATACTAGTAATAGACTCAGGTTTGGGATGGCATCCTTGCCATTACATCAGAAGATTGCATTGAAAATGCTTGCTTTGCATGAAATAGTCGGAGCATTAGATAAAAACAGATATATCTTGCCACTTGTCTCTGACCGTGTTCAGATACATTGTTATTATTGTAAATTACAATAGTAATAATAACTGAAGTCATCATCAGGCTGTGTTTCCAAACATATATCTGTAACGTTATACAAGTCCAATTGAAAGGGAACTGCTCCTTCAGCCACTACAGGTAAGACAGAACTAGAACACAGGTTAGGGACCAGCAGGGCTAGCCTGTAGTGACTTGTGAGACCATATGACTAACTAGTGGAGTACCATGACAGACCACCTGACATGCATGTCACATGGTCTGTCATGGTACTCCACTAGTTAGTCAATTGGGGTTGAAGTCCCACATTTGCTAGCTCCACCAAGGGGGGACTTGGTTATGTTTTATGTTCTGTTTGATGTGGATCACATGTAGTTTGGTATATACAATGAAGAGATGATTGGTCATCATTTGATTTATTATCAAAATACAATGCATCTGAAGACATAGTCAGAGACAAGTGCTCAACTCATGGCAGGATATATATTGTGTTCTTGTGTCAAACTAGTATAATGCTCCTACTATTTAATGCAAAGCAAGTATTTTCTATTATACAATCATTATTGACACAACAAAATTGTAGCAGTGAGGAGCTGCATATGCTAGGGGAACCTATCATCATCCAGTTAAATTTTTCTCTGACTCTGAGAGTACTGTTACTGTATTGATCAGAAAATGTCACACAGTTTCAAACCTTGAATTGCCATGGATAACCAAGACAACAAAAGTTTGAAGTCTCTTAAAAGACACAAAGTTAGTAACATTAGCTTTCATTCGATTTAAAAAAAAACATGTAGTTTTCTGTGGTACTTTGCTTTCGATAAGGCACAGCCTGGGATACTGAAGTTCCTTAGTTGTATTACCTAACTGCCATTTATTTCAGCAGGTAGAAGATTTAATTCATACATCTGGTCTAATGTGGTTGGTCTCTAATTTCATGTCAGCCAGTAGTCTAGCTCTGATGCATATGAGAGTGGCCTGTGTCAGAGATAACGATTTTGACAATCTTGCACTTGAGAAGGAAGAAATCTTCAATTCTTTATAGTACTTCTTTTCTTTTAGATTATAAGGCAGACAAGTCATATGTGCAGGTAGGTCCTCATGTGGGAATGAAGACCAGTAATTCATCATTCAAAGATGACAAATGAGTAATACCACTAATAATGACAGTTGGCTAACATGTATTTGTATGATCAAGGAACCTCCTTGGTATGATTTTTGGATATTTGACCAGTCTTCTTTATATATGATTAGGTCCAGGTCTCAGAACCTGTACCTAAACTGCTGTATCTGTACCTGTACATGATAACTGTTTAGATACATATATAGCCTAGGGTTCAACAGACAAAGTTTCCTTTCTAAGTAACACATACACAGGAGAACTTTCTAGAAGCTAGTCCACCAGTGCAGTCACGATTAATGACCGACTGAACAGACTGGTAAGCTAGGCTTCAATGGTTTTAGAAATCCACACAAAAAAAGGAAATCTAAGTTTTTCTTGCTTGATTTTGGTCATTGTTTTGTTGTGTGCTGCTGGTTTTACTGGTGCTTGAAGCTAGGAGAAAAAGATATGGTGGCCTGGGCCCCCTTATAAAATGCGTTTTGGTCCTGTGCTGTTGAAATGGTGATCACAGTAGCCGTCCTTTCTCACACCTCTTTTACCTCCTGCCAGTCTAATGATTATTACCAGAGTCTGAGAGGTCATTTTCTGTATCTGAGTCTCTATTGACCAGGACAACACAACCTGACTACTGTACAGATGAACAGGAAACTTTACCCCATGGCCAGGTCAATTTTCACAGTAACTTGAAGGGGATTCATCCTGCTGATAAGCCACACACAGGCCAGCCACATCTGTTAGTTGGATCATGCAGCCAAATGATGGTTCTAAAAACTGTAATAAATTCCCATCTGACTGTTGGTAAACTTGATTAGGTTTAATTACCTTTCTGCTTTTTGCAGTCATCCACAGTAGTTATCACTTGAGGTGCTTTGTAGGTAACATATACATGTACCAAGAAGGTTGAATCATGCACATATTATGCACAGGAGAACTTTCCAGATGTCTGTGTGCAGTGACGATTAATGACCTGTAGGAGTGGTAAGCTTACCCTTGAACAGAGTAAAATAATGCACAAACAAGAAAACGTTGTTGTCAATGTCTTGCAATATTGGCATGTTTTTTCACCTTGATTCCTATCAGTTTTTGTTGTGTGCTGGTTTTGTTGATGTTCTGAAACTATGCAGGGTAGGAACAAAGCCCACTCATGATTTCCGTCTTTTCGAAGTGACATGAAATGAGGGTCTCTTGTTAGAGGAGGTGCCTTCAGCGTGTTCTAACAGCCTTATTACTCAGAGGTGTGTACATACTGGCTGTAATACTACAACCCAGTCAGTATTGAGTGAAATCTTGTCTGCCTGAATTCAATTAACAGCCCTGTTGCCAAAGGTTTCCCTCAGGGGGCTGGGGCCCTGAGGCCAAGTTACTTTGGGGCATGTTGGACCAAGGAGGCCAACCTCCTTGACTAAACCAGCTTCAGAAGAGCTGGCTGTGTTGGCCCTGGAACCTGCTTGGATTTCACATTAAAGATATCTAGATGGAAACAGGGCTGGGTGATTGCGGGCTAGATTTGTTTGAATAGTGCACAAGACATGGTCACAGAAATAAAATACAAAGGAGTAAATACAAACTTGTGATAAGACATGTACTAGTTAGCATTCCTACTCCAGTGATTTTTAAGAAACCATGTCTATCACTCTATAGACCAAGAAGCTGAGAGTTTGAATCCCGGCTGTGACCCATTCCATAGGATAGAGCATGGTCCACTGTTCATTGTACTTGCCGAAAAGAGCTAGGGGAATTTTCTTGTATACTGACCTGTAAATACTGTACATGGGGTCTGTCCTCTCTGTCACTACAAGTGGAAGAGTACCTCTTCATGAATCAGTGAGCTTACCTAGGCCTGGTTCACGATCACTTTCACTTTTCTATTTCTAAAAAAAGGTTTGAACTAATCATGTAAGTTGCTTCAGAAGCCAGCATTATGATTGTAGAGTCCTGGTAGTTTGATACATGTGCTATATGATCCAGTCTGTATGCAAGTAGCTGTGACTAATTAAGCCTGACAGGGTGGCTGAAGCTGAGTGACAGTTAATCAGACTGACTTCCTACTTCCCCTTCATGGATGGTGAGGCATAAGGCCAATTTTTTTGTCTCAATGGCAACGTGAACAACTAATTATACTGTTTTGGCCCCCAAAATCATTTTTGTATTACAAATTAACATGAAACACCCCTTACCGCTACATTGTACATGTACATGTGTATTCTCCAGTTCTTTTGTCCTAGGGAAAACATATCAGGGTCCTTCCAGAGCATGGATAATTGATATTTCATACCTAATTAGCCCCATAGATAAGGGTTGGAGGCCTGCTATCCAGCCAGGCTCTCCTCCTAGAGTGATTGATAAGGAGGAACTATACAGAACCTATACTGGATGTTGTGCTTTAACTGGCATTAAGGAACTAGATTGAATGTAGTTCGTCTAAAACAAACACCAGAAGGCCTCAGGCAGGCCAAAAAGGCTATGTCTACTATGGGAACTAGTTCCTCCTTTCCTGGAACTGGTTCTCCTGGTGTTCATCTATAGTTGATCCCTGAAACCCAGGTTTGTGTGGGTATGAATTGAATTGGTGTGGCCTAAGAAATTAGCCTGGGATCCAGCCTTGTTCTGTTGGCAGGGGTAGCCACCATGGGTAAGTGGACCATAGCTGAAGAAGGCTGAACACTAGGCTAGAACCTCTTGGTATATTAAGTGAAATTGCGTTCACTGCGCAACCCTTTCTAACTTATCATTCAGTGTTACCAGTGGCAAAACTTGTAAATTATTTCACTTTTGTCTACGATATGGCCACTGGAGTTGATGCATTTATAATATGTATATATCAATGGGAATATAGGCAGAGCCTATCATTTAAACTTGTTTGTTGTAAAAGTGATGTTGACAATGCCACTGCGTTAGACCGCTAAAGTGAAAGAAAATGTATTGGTTAAGATTGTGAGACTTCTCTGCCAAAACCAAACTAGTTTGGGTGGATAATGGGTTGAGTGAGTGAGTGAGTGAGTGAGTGAGTGAGTGAGTGAGTGAGTGAGTGAGTGAGTGAGTGAGTGAGAGTGAGTGAGTGAGTGAGTGAGTGAGTGAGTGAGTGAGTGAGTGAGTGAGTGAGTGAGTGAGTGAGTGAGTGAGTGAGTGAGTGTGAGTGAGCAAATGAATGAACAAGTGAATGAATGTGAGAGTGAGTAAGTAAATGATTGAGTGTAAGAGTGAATCTATTCACATTTTCTTGCAAATTTTAACCTTTTCAAAAGCAGTGCTTTAAGTTTCCTGTTTGGTGAGCTGAATGTGTGTTTTGTCTGGAGGTACGGCACACGTTTTTTGACCATCCATAAGTCTGCCTAACATATCATTATGTGCCCTAAATGACGGCAAGGCTGAGAGCATGTATTCTCCGTGTCTTGTAATGGTTGGGTCTCACATGTAAGTTATTTCCAAAGATGAGACCTAGCAAAGTTCAGTCTCCTGTGTCAAAGGAAAGAAAAAAAACAGATGTAACATATTGGTTAAAAGGGGAGGACATCTGTTAAGGGAGGGCGGAAGAGTGTAACCAGTGCATGCAAGGATGATATGTTTTTATCAAGGAGGTTACATGTATATATATATGGTATGAAATAAGCTGGTTCACCATTCCAATTGCGCATGCGCAGCATGATGCATTGTGGGTAGTATGTCAAAGCTGAAGACCCTGAGACGTAAACAACTGAACATTGTTACCATGGTCTAGATAATCGTTTACAAGTTAGGGACCTTCACCTTTGACCTTTTGCATGCGCATTTGGAAGCATGCACAAGCCTATTCTTTGCAAACCTTGAGTTTGAAAGACAACTGATGCCCATGTTGGTCTTACAAAGTCACACAAACTGAAGTAAATGATATAGTCTAAAGTCTCAGACCGTTTCACCTACATAGCACTCTGACTGTACAGAATGTTAAATATATTTGCAAAGTATGCCAGCAATAGTCTGAATGTTACATGTAGTTGACGATGAGAGAAGTGGTGCTGTACAATGTATCTATTGTAAGTCCTTTAGAAGAAACCAAAAGTCTGTATATAAGTACACACACACTGCCATGTATATGCATTTTTCTTAGTGTAGATAATAGCAGAGATACATGAAGATTTGAGATGATTATCGTCTTGATTTTATCCATAGCTCCAAATATTGGGGCTTGTGTGATACTGGTGGTGCATGGGTCATTGAAAATCCACAGGCTCCAATCCAGGGAGGGGGTATGGCTGTAAGAAACCACAAAACATGTAGGATGTAGCAAATTTCGTGATAGGAATGATAGTAACATGTATTAAATAGACCTCATGTAAGATACACAGTGTGTTCAATTTTATACAGTAGGAATTCGTCGAAAGGTTACCTTCTCTTTAACGCCATCAATTTTTACACTAGTCGGTTGCCATCATCAGAGGGCCAGGCAGGGCTACAGATCTAGACTGCGACTAAAATGGTCACATATGCGACCGGAGTTACAGCCGTGCGACTTGATTTGAAACCAGGGCCGCACGGTGCACCCATCCTCCTCTAGCAGGGTCAAATCGCTCGGCAACAAAGCCTGTTAGACATCCACCCTGCTCTTATGCCTAAAGGCTTTAAGTATTGGTGACGTCACCACCAAACAGCTTTCAGCCAATCAGAGGATTGCCACAAGCTCGTCTTGTGGAAATCCTCCAAGGTCGCTGGGAAGCTATCAGCCAACCAGGTTACGTAATTTCTAGGCCTCTTTTGAGAATCTCCTCCTGGACTAACGCCTTATAGCACTACTTTAGGTTCAGAAAAAAATAATGGCTGTTTATGCCAAATAAGGATAACTCATTAATAATGAAAGAAGTACCACCATTTACAAGCTCTGATACGATGAAGGCATCTGACTAGCAGCTGTAACGTTGGCGGGTTAGAAACAAATGTTTTAAAGAAGTTAAACTTCAAATGCCTCTAACAACCTGATAACGCTATTCACGCAGGTATGAATGGGTCTGTTGTCAATGTGTTTTTTTTACTTCCATTTTCAACCCGTAAGTTTATCACTTTTGGGGCGGTTTTATAAGAAAGTCGAATAAGTTGTCCCGACAATTATGTATCTCATACATTATTAGTGCTATGAGCAAAACTTCTAGAATTACTGTTTATTTACTTGAGAAGAATGTGTTTATAAGTAACAAGGTTTCTTAACTTACGCGTTGTCTGTCTTTTAGTCTAAGGTACATGCATTAAATTCCCCCTGTTAAGAAAAAAACAACAGGACAATTTTGAAGATCTTACGACTCCGTTACACGTTAACATTTTTCTCGTCCGTCTTGTTTAATTGTAGTTCATTGATGATGATGATGATCCACTGTGTTCTGCGGCTCAGAGGTTGTGGAAACAATTAATCACTTCCTGACGACGAACGAACGAAAGACAAAACTTCCCTGTGAAGTAGTAGTCTCTTCCGTTGACCCCATGACCTGGGCTGGCGTGTCTGATTAACGACTAGTTGCACCACCTCTGACCTGTACTTCTTGCTACTCCGATAATATTGGTTTATTGGTCGGAAATTACCCGTGCAATGGCAGCCAGTGCTGAATTGCTGCAGGGTTTACAGTCACATAATACACAACGGATACATATTTGCTTCACACTTGCACTTTTTGAAACTGTTGCAAGGGTCTGGGCGGCTGGTATTCGGCGCCAGCAGGTGACCTCAATACGACCTTCCTCAACCGAAGTCAGGTACCCATTCACACCTGGGTGGAGTGAGGAAAGTCGTGTAAAGTGCCTTTGCCAAAGGCACAACACCGGGGCATATCAGTGGGTTTCGAACCCGGAACCCCTCGGCTCTGACCTGGGCGAAACACCCTACCGATATCGATTGCGTCACATGTGGCAGACATAAGTCTAACCTTTGCGGTCATCTACCCACTCACTTCCTGACACTCTACTAACTGTTTTCAAATAAACTCGGACACGCCCAGGAAGACAACTGAAAACAAAGACTCCGTCGATCAAAACTTGAAACACGTCCATCTAATTGACTGTATAATAGTTCGTTATCCAAGTCTTCAATAATTAACCAAAAAAGGGTTCCTACAAAAGGCAGCTCTACTAATGGGCTATAAGAAAATGTAAGGAAAAACTTTAAGGTCACATCAATTTGTTCCCTTACTTCTTAGACATATTTGAGTTGGAATTTAGCATGCAATTGCCCAAAGAGAAACCACTTTCTAACAAAGGAGGTATTGCAATTCGGCACTAAAACGCATGGTGTCGTCTTTGGTCACACGTTGTCTACAAAAGGTAGATGGGATAGTAGAAAATGTAAGGAAATATCTAAGGTCACATCAATTCATTCCCTTGCTTTTCAGACGTATTCGTATTTGAGTTAGAATTTAGCATAAAATCGCCTAAAGAGAAACCACCTTCAAACAAAGGAGGTACTGCAGTTCGGCACGAAATCGCATGGTGCCGCCTTTGATATGCAACCAAACCTACTCAAACAGCAAAAGCTATTACATGTACCATAAACATTTTGTAACAAATCGAGAACATGAACCACACAGACGTGCCAGTAAATCAAGCGGTTGTATAAAGGGTTCATGTGCTGTGGCCCCATAAATGGCCACCATATAATCTATTGTAGCAAAGCCTATAACGTATTATACAGATGATGGGGCATTAGTTAACTACGAACTGTATACTGCGTAGTAAAATCTGCCTTACCAGGTGCAAATCTTCCATAACTTCATTTCATGATCTATGGAGTTATGATTTTGATAGGTTTGTGGAAAGCCCCCGCCACAAATAAGAAATTCAGCTCGGCCGACGTGTTCAAATGTGCATTTTCGGCCGAAGTACGGCCGACGTCCTGTCGATTACGCGGGGTTCGGGCGATTTTTAGAAATAAAAGTTGATCAAAATATAGGCCTTTTACCAGGTTAGTCGATACTGACTTCGTCCATGTCTAAGAGATGGTACCATCTCATGGGGGATTTTTAGTTTTTAGTGTTCGACGGACGTCACCCGAGATTTTCATTGGAAAATACGGTCGACGCTCGGGCGATTTTGAAATTCCGCGAGCTTCGGGCGATCTACAAACTCGGCCGAAGCTCACATGAATTGTGACGCCGGCTTTATACAGACTAGACATACCCGAAATGAAAAAAAAAAATCAACAACAACAAAAAGGAAGACAGATATGATAAGAGAGAAGTCGTTAACTGATTAGGCAATGTCAAACGTCAGTCACCCCGAAGTGGCGCAATTTCCGAACGGGCAGAGGTTAAAGCGATAAAGTATCAGAACTAATCTGCAGCCGGCTCGGCAGTAACTTCAGCAAGGTCGTTTTGATGTCAAGGATAAATCTTTCGGCTAAACCATGTCAGCTTTGTGGATGCTGCAATATACTGTAAAAACAGAACCTCCAATATCAGGTGAATGCAAAAATGTTCGCAATGGTTTTATGTTCGCGGTGAACCCTTTACCGCGAACTTATAATTAAATCCACTGCGAAAAGCCGTTCCATTGTGTGACTGTAGCGCTACTTTTCTTACAAACGCGAACTCAAAACCACCGAGAACACTCTATTTTCTCATTACCGTGAAATCAAATCCCCGCGAACATTTCTGCATTCACAATACCTACTCTAGATTCCGATGCAATGTGTGGAAAAAGTCTTGTTAGAAAATTAAGGAAGAAAGATGCCAAAATTGGTAATAAGTGATGTAAGAAGGGCTAAAAATTTGGAATAATCATTTTTTCATAGATTCTGTCATATGTATTTCACATTTTTATCCTCCATGAAAAATGCTTTTTGGTATGTGAGTAGGTGGCAAGACGAAGGTCGATGATGATTTTGGGCCCCCTGGTGTGTGACCTTGGTACTGCAGCAGCCAGCAGAACTTCCAGTTTTTGTATCTTCTGTCCTGGACATGATATGGTTTCTGATAGATACTAGTAGATGAAAGGAAGAAGTCAAGTCAAGTCAAAAGTTTATCGCACAACGATTGTAACAGGTACAATGTAAGGCTAAAATGAAATACTACTGGCTACTTATGTCAAATTACTTAAAGCTACAGGGAGGTTCTTTGCTGTACAATTGAAAGAAGTGATGTAGGTTTAGCAACCTAGCATATTGTTTTTCTGCTACGTGAAAGGTGCGAGTCTGTCCATGTGCTCATGCCAGGTTCTAGTCCTTGGCCTTGCTCCTCTTTTTAACGGCTTGCCATGAAGCACGGACCTTAGCTGCTGTTTAACGAGGGGTGTTCAAAAGGAAATGCATTTTGTATCACAACTCATTTTATACAAAAATGAGCCTGCTATGTTACAAACTGCGTTTCTTTTTTAACCCCCTCATAGCTATCTCCAAGCGGATGTAGAAATACGAATTCGTAATGTTTCTCAAAGTCCAGTTTCCGCGGAACAGCGTTACAAATCCCCATTGATCCGGGAGCTGGAGAGACATTACGATTTATTCCTTTCGACATCTGCTTGGATCCGATCTTTCTGGATGCGGACAGCCACATCCTATTGCAAGTCATTTCATAGAAGCAGAGATCCTTTTATTTTCTTGTTTAAAAAAAATCATTACACACATGGATGCCATCCATAGAATCAATCTTACGTTGCCTTATCAAGTTGCACATAATCTATATCATATACAATAGTTTTAAGTATAATAAGAAATATACAAGGACTCGGATTCCTGTGGAGTTAACGATCTTGCTACGTTGCCAACACGACTGTTTTATGATTTCAGTAATGTTCTTGTCCTTGAGTCTTTATTAGCTGGATTAAGGCGACTTTACGCCGCAAGGCGGCTGGGGAAAATTTACATGCAATGCGAAGCGCCAGGTTAATTAGATTTGTGAACTACTAAATCTACTGACAAGGTAATGAAGCGCTGAAGCCTTAGACTCTTCTCATGACTCGTTTGGTATCTGTAAGTGTGACGTCACAGCCTTGTGTCATGCTGGTGGTTGGTTGGTTGGTTTGTCGGTTTTTGGTTTTTTGTTTTTTTGTTTTTTTGGTTGGTTGGTTGGTTGGTTGGTTGGTTGGTTGGGTGAACATAGAAGAGTTATCCCTACACACTAACATGTATAAAATCTCAAATTTACGTCACTGAAATTCAAATCTACCTGGCACATTCCCGGGTTAACCATCCAACAGGGTAAAGAACAGCATTTCACTCGCCCATAGACTTCAATGATGAACATATAAGAAAAAGGCTGTTAAAAGTCACCTACCTGAAGTTTAGGTCATGGAAAATTCACATTGGCAGCGTAGTCTGACCTCTAAAGTGTCAATCTACTGAGTTTCGCCGATTTTCCACCGGCGCAAAGTGGTGAAATTCTATCAAAACATCGCGAGATGACCTTTGACCCCCTTCACAAGACCTGATCACATCCAAACTACACCTATTTCAAAGTGTACCGGACACTTCAAACACGGCTAAAACCCTGTTTTTCTAACTAAATGAAATAGCCACAACCCTTACCTGTCAATTCCAGCTCAAAAACACCAACATTTCCAACAAAGAGGCCTCCTACAGCTACTTTTAAATAGCATATACATGCGGTTTCATGCTGGCATTAAAATGGACCCTCTGCGCATGACTGTAATGGTGAACTTTGGCCAACATGGCGGACAATGTTGACGTCATAGTCACGTGAATGCAAATGTATCCATCTCTGACCAATCAGCCGCTGCCGTTAGGTTGATTTGATTTCTTATGTTGTACATAGGATTACAGCCACAGTAACCTGCCGTGTGACAAATACAACACTATCCTTATTAGTTAACTAATTCTTGTTTCTTTCACTGTATCTTTGACTTTATGTTTATAAAAAAACTTGTTGTTATTATCCATGATTCCTTCACACATCCCGTCTGTTAATTACTTGCCGCCACTGTGAAGTTAAAGTTCATTTTCCATTTACAGTGAAATGTTGCAACCGTGAAGATTAAGTGAATTACAGTACACGTAAAGTTTTGTCTGTGTACTAGAACGTGATAAAAATTCAGACCCTCCCCTTGGGTGAATGAACCCTCACTAATCCCCAACTACAGGCGACCTTCACCCATGAGTAACTGCAGACGTCAGCCCAATGGTATGAACCTGTAAACGTTACCTGATAAGGATTGTTAAATATTACAGACATGACGTTGAAGCTCATACATCGTCTACAATATAATCCGTAGATCCTTCCACATTGCCGTAAGAACGCTTGTGAAATATGAGTCTGGATATAAACGTCTTATCCACATGATCTTTAGGGACATACCATTTACCATCTTGAGAGGGATGCGAAACGTTGCTCCAATCGTTAAAATAAAACCGTTATAAGAAGGTCTGGAATGACACACATTACAAAATGAAATGAAAATGTTTTTTTTTCACTCACATGTTTTTTTTCATTTATATACAATTTCCTGTTATTTTTTTTACGTTTGAATTCTTTATGTATTTATACATTTGAATAATGTTATCCTTATCTGATTACAGTGATTACAGAAGTTATTTCTGCTATTTTGTAGTTGATTTCCTGATTATTATCACTGTTTGGAGTGTTTTGTAGCCCCAGGTCACATTGAAAATCGACAAGCTGGTTGAATGTCGTGAGTTTTCGGTTGCTGTATAAATGAAATGAGACTACATGAAAATGTAAAAAAAAAACGTATAGTTCAAAGATTGCACCACGACCCCATAACCTTTTGGATTCGTCCTGAAAGATAAACGTTTATGATGTATTAGCCGTCATAAGCGTACGGTCAGATAGATCTTTATATATTGTTTGCCTCGTAGCTACATATGCGGGGCCTTTCTTCCTGTCCGGAAGACCGGATAGGATCAGGGCTTTACCGAAATAGTTTTAATGTAAGGAAACGTGAAGGAGAATCTGTCCACTACAAGATCTTGCATCTGCCAGAAGAAAGCCTTTAAGAAATTTCAAGCTTACTATCTGCTTCCGGCTTCTTTTCATTGAGTTCTACTTCCGTGTAAAATTCGGATTTTGGAATACGGTAAATGCAGAAATGATCGCGGGGATTTAAGTTCGCGATAGGGAGAAAATGGAGTGTTTACTGTGATTTTGAGTTCAGGTTTGCAATGATGGTACAGCAACACAATGAAACGGCTTTTCGCGGTGGTTTTAAGTTTGCGCTGTAGAGTTCACTGTGAAAACCACGAACATAAAACCACCCGGATATTTCTACATTTACAGCATGGCGAGGTCATATTCGTAGTAGGCCGTTGTACGACTTTTCAAGCAGGCTGTGGCAGAACCAACCGCCGACAAGAATCTTAGACAACATTTTTCGTTACAAGACCGTTGAATTTTGCATGACATATCCACAACTATATCCCATGCCTAGCAATGCTGTCAGTTTGTGATCGTACGCCGATCGGGTCTTGTTATATATGGAGACCATTGAGTACAAAAAATGTAACTGGGCCCATAAAAACAGCTCAGGACGAGAACTGGGACAAGATAGCCCTTAATAATCTCCCTTGAGTTTCGGGCGCCCCAAAAGAGTAGTATTAACGAGAATAGATAGGCAACTAGGTCTTGCACTGACTAATGGCCAGCCAACCCCTTCAACAAATTCTTCACAAAATGCTGTGCTAATAAATTTGTACCACTTATTTTCGGACGAGAAAGGGGCCTGGTAAATTCCAAGGGCACGGGATAAATTGTAGGTAAAGATATGCACTATATATCTTTTATAGCGCTGTTTATTTCATTTTGGTCCTAAACAGATCAAAAAAAGCCATGACCTAAAAAACAACAGTCTTTAGTGAGAAAATAACAAATGAACTTATGAGAATCCCCCTGAGGCCCTGATCACTTAGCAAAAACATTAATGCGAAAGAGGGGATCGAGCTACTGTAAATGCAGAAATGTTCGCGGTGGTTTTATGTTCGTAGTTTTCGCAATGAACCACCGCGAAAAGCCGTTCCATTGTGTGACTGTAGAGCTACTATTGTTTCAAACGCGAACTCAAAACCACCGCGAACACTCTATGTTTCCTTAACAAATTTTGAATGCCTGGATAGATTGTCTTAATATTTTCCAAATAATTTGTTAGGTGGGTAGGCTTTGATGAGACCTCGAAACGATTAGATTTTGGGGCCCCTAGCGACTTATCATGGCACTGTAGCATGACTTCCTGTCTTGATGTATTGTGTTCTGGACATGCTTTAGTCATGACTTTTGTGTGGTAGATAGCTCTTGGTGAGAGGGTGAGAAGTCGTATGGATTGGACCACCTAGCCGCTTTTTTGGAACTGCAGGGGCAAACTTTGTTTCATACATAGGAAAACTCAAGCAGGGCTATTTCCATTTGCGATTATGAGATAGCGTTTGAAACCATCCCTAACAAGTCTTAAGTAGCGGCGCGAAACTTTAGATAACTTCATCGTTCCGCACGATATGAAATGGGTGTTTTTACGCCCCCGTTCAATAAAACTGTAATATGGGCCGTCCCGAGAGACACGACAGTCGATATTTTCCATTCATTACGTTGTAATCAAATCTCAAAGGAGCATGCTTCTGTACATGGCTTAAACCTATTAGCGTTACCAGGCCACGTCTATCTGTGAAATAATCAATAACACGGGCACCAAGAGTTGGAAGAAACCATTGCGATGGGGGAGGGGTGTTTGGATTTATTGTTAATACTGTATAACTTTTAATAGCTGTTAGCATGAGTTGGTAAAGTACATTATGAAGAAATAAACTGATCTCTAACTAGAAAAAATGTATACTCAACGGAATTTTTGGCCGAATCTCTCACTCCTCTTTAGCTGTCTACCTAATCGCTCTTGACACGTGACTTTATACACGTGTGACGTCAGCAATAGGTCAAAGGTTGCTGGAAGTCATTATCGCTCCCCTCCATTCCGCTTTTTTGATTAGTTGGAGAACAGTTGATTTTTTTCACTGCACTAACTATCTCTGTATACATGTTATCATTTTCCTTTTGGGACCACATCTGTAAGTAGCGACACCTAATGATATATTGTTTGTTTGTAAATAGCGACACCTATAGCTGCAGCACATATATAACTGCCCTGAGGAAGATGACAAACGGTCACTGAAACGTCGTTTGAATAAAACACTTGGTTGTGTTTACAAAGTCTCTTTTATTCTGTCGTGCCCTTCAGTGTGTATACCTGGGTCCGCTCCAGGCGGATCAGAACAGAAGATGAATAATTTCTCCTCCTATCGTCAGCGAAGACGAGTAAATCTCTCAGCGCTATCTTCATCTGCAAATTTATATCCTCCATTTTGACTGCCTCTGAAGAAGCTTACCCTTGAGGGTTTGGCGGGTAAATAGCGGTATATCACTTCTAAAACGATCGCCGTGTTTCGGAGCAGTGCCTCTCGTCGTGTAGACGGGGCCTATTCATCATACTGCCGACTGACATTATACGGGGAGCCGGGGAGCTTACTTGGGTTTGGGACGATCACATGGGCAAAGACGGAATGAGTTATTCGGTAACTCAGGAGCTTTGGCCAGCGCACTTTGGGAACGCGACTGTATTCCATTCTAGATATTAAGGGCCCCCTTGGAAATCAGTAGCTCAATTAACCGTGGGGAGCACCCTAGAGATCAATGAATTGATAAGTAGATAGATAGATAGATAGATAACTTTCAAAAGACTCAACACAAGACGCAGATTGGACTATCTCTTTAGATTTGATAGATGTACAATATGAACATGGGTAAATACATCAAAGATTGCTTGTTAGGAATGATAATGACACGTCGCGTTTATAAACTGATTATATCAAATATTAGAGATTTACATATTCTAATCCATATTTTTAGTAAGTAGAATCCTAAGACTAATTTTGTGTTTCTATGAAGTTGTTTTAGGTCGACCGTACGATTGTCGCAGTACTTTTTTGTGGTGTCAAAAAAGCTGTGTTAATACGTGATGGGTTCTTCAATTCAACGTGTTCAAGATATATGTTGTTGTCCTCAAACACGGGACCGGTGACTTGAAGGGCATTGTCAAGTGAACTAAATTTCCTTTTTGGACCATTCAATCCAAAATCTTGTTTGCTACAGGTAATTTATAGCTATCTGCCACAATTTAGAGCAATTTTAAACCACGCAATTGAATTGGCGGTAGCAGACAAGCAGCTAGGGCTGTGACGTATATTGCAGCGTATGAGAGGGCGGCCATTATTAACTGTCGTGTACTTTATTCCTCAAAGGAACTTTGTGATTAAGCGTCGATGGACTTCAAGCACACAGCCCAAGAAAATTTGGTGAACTACTGAATAACGAAGCTCTTTATTCACAACCAAGGGATTGATAACAGCCGTGGTTTCGATGATCGTCTATCATCTTCTTGCTTTACAATATCTATGTATGTGACAATACATAACGTTTGGGACCGCATTGTTGCAGTGATCTTGACGCCGAGCTACAGTGCAAAGTAAACCAGTCAGTATTGCCCTGAAGAAGACGACAGACGATCATCCAAACGTCGGCTTTTATCATTTCCTTGGTTTTGAATAAAGAACTTTCCTATTCAGTCATTCACCAACTTGATGAAACTATTCCCGGAAGAAAGTAACCCAAAGTTTCACCCCGGACCAACTGGTGCGAAAGTGGTATCACTAAACACTAGACCAAGACACGCCACGGGTACAATTTTCTGAGTTACTGATAGATACTAACTTGAGTCCGTCGCTATTTTGTCTTGTTACTTTTTTTGCGTGATGTTTTGTGACTAAAGATCACTAAACGAAATGTAAGCAAAGCTTTCACCCCCTACCCCGTGGTGCGAAAGTGGCATCGCTACCCACCAAGGGTGCATTTTTCTGAGTTACTGATAGATACTGGCTGTAAATTCCAAAATGTTCGCGGTGATTTAATTTCGCGGTAGGGAGTAAATGGAGTGTCCGCAGTGATTTTGAGTTCGCGTTTGAAACAATAGTAATGCAACAGTCACACAATGGAACGGCTTTTCACGGTTGATTTAAGTTCGCGGTAAAAAAAAAGAGTTTACCGCTTACATAAAACCACCGCGAACATTTCTGTATTTACAGTAACAAGTCGCTTCTCTCTCCTACTTGTCTCCCGTTGAGACTGAATAATTGCGTCGTTATCCCCCGCAGCTACCACAGATGTGCCGCACAACTGTCGCGTCGGTGGAGTGCTGATAGAGACCGCCTAAACCTCTCCAGGCTCCGCATCGCTTCCACTCGTTATTGAGCTGTCAAGGCGGCGCTGCCTGTGTTGTTTATCTTACGTGTCTTCATTGCTTTTGGTTTGTATCTACGTCTGTCTAAGCAGTTGGCCGATGCCAGTACTTTAGTTGGTTGCCATGCGTGTCTAGTCTTCTTTTGCCTTTGGTGTGTGTCTATTCTACTGTATATATCTGTGTACTCTACTTTATATATTTGTTTGGGTGATAGCTACGTTGATTTCGCGGTAGGGACAAAATGAGTGTTCTCGGTGGTTTTAAGTTTGAAGTTGGAACAATCTGGTAGGGAGGCAGAAGATAGAACAAAAAAATTCCACGATGGTTTTTAGGTTCGCATTGAAGAGGTCACCACGAAAACATAAAAACACAGCAATTTCTCATCTTACGGTAGGCTGTTAGCACTCACGTGACTATGTCGTAAGATTTGCCCGCCATGTTGGACGGTTAAACGTGGCGTCTTTCAGTTCAATTTGAATTTGTACATGTGATTATTACATTCATAGTATATCATTAGAGTACATATCATGCAAATTTGTGAGAGTGGGGTCGTGTGACGTAACGACGGAGTGTTCGGCCCAGAACCAAGAGGTCCCGAGTTCGAATCTCCCTGACGCCACCGATGTTGCGCCCTTGGGAAATGCACTTTACACGACTTTCCTCACTTCGCCCAGGTGTACAAAAAATGGGTATGTTGTTATCTGTACGTGGCACTGTTGATACAAGTTATGAAAACTTGAGTGCAGTGCCACGTCGTCCTTGTCTGTCAAAGAAAAACCGAAATAATCAAATAAATTGTGAGAGAAGAATCGAATCGGCAGAAGGACAAACGCCCTTCTAGCTTTATTGTATAAATTGTCCAATATACCCGCAAAATTTGATTTTACACAAATATATGGTATAATGCAATCAAACTGCTGACCAAACACAATTCTATTACTCCGTATCGTTTAGTGCACATATCTTATAACGGTATAGTGATCAAGATTTTAAATGGCCAACTGGTAGGCCCAATTGCTTTTCTGGGTAAAACAAACTGTATGATATTACTAAATCGCTGTTTTCTTAAAATGAATTTTTAGTAAATACCTCTGTCAATGCCTCTCTAGGCTCTAGTAATTTGTGTGACTCCGTCTTATCATTCTTCGTTGGTGATACAAAAAGAGCAAAATGTCTTGGACAAAATATTTGCGAACATATTTCAATGCTATTAGGGGCGCACTAGGGAACAAGAAACACTGCTCTGATCATTGAGGTTGCTGTGATATATGGCATGCATGAATAAAATTTTGATAATAGCTTCGAGGGAGCAATATTGTACCAAACGTACTGAGCGATATATATATATATAACTTTATCTCAAGTTTGCAGTCAGTTCAAGGGTAAGCCAATGACTTTATTCACAGAACGTCCCGGGGCTAGTCATACATAGAAAGTATCAGAAATACATAACAGGTGTTGTGACTGGGTGGGGGTGACTATCAAACACTGGGAAAATAAAGTGGACTGAATACATAAATCTATGACTGTGATTATGCTTTTTTCCTACGTGTAAAGAGGTTTTGTTTCCGGGAGTCTCGATATTTTTTTTTTTTTTGTTGTTGTTCTTGTTTTTTTCGGCTAAGTGCTCGTGTCCTTGTGTGTTTGTAGGGATTTAATAATCTCCAAGCAGATCTCCACGGTGCCAAAATCGCACAAGCTAGTCAGAGAAGCTCCAGTCAGCCAGAGAAGTTGTCAGGAATCGTCGGGTTGCAAACAAAACTCCTTCTGCCAGTTGGATACGGTCTTTGCAACCGTTTGGTCTGATTGGAGACTAGGAATTTGAATACACTGTCAGTAGAGTGGCAGGACGAGAGTGGAAAACAAGTAGAGCGTCACCGCAAAGGTCAGACTTGCGGGAGTAACAGGAAGGAGAGTTCAGAGGTGGTAGAAGTAAAGCATGACAGACATTCTAGGTCATGGGGTCAGTGGAAGAGACTACTAATTCACAGGGATGTTTTATTTTTGGTCAGTTGTGTGTATGTGTACGTGTTTTCGTAGCTATAAATTTCCCATTTGCTAGTCATGGTAGTGATAGAGAGTGATCGATATACACATGTAATGTTAATCGAAACCTTATTTGCGCAATCGTTCAACCACAGGTAAACAAGACATATCAAAAACTCATATTATTTCACGGAAGCGTAAGATCTTCGAACTCTTGTTGGCAACTCCAACTGACTTGGATTACGAACGATTGAAAAGACAATTTGATATAAAATAGCCACAAATGAGTTTCCTTGAGTAGTCGTTGGTGGGAAATTCAATCAAAAGTTGATTTCACTTCACTCAATTCAAATTGGGAAACCACTAGTCACCCAAATCGTTATCTTACAACATAATATTCTTGAATTATACTTTCATCATTCACCAAATTGTTTCACAGCGACAACTCTGATGTTATTATTTTCCGTGACCCTGGACTGAGATATCTAAATTTATGGCTACATGAACGGTTTGTGGCTGCTTGGGTTATGAAGAGTCGAGTTTTCTAGTTAAAGTACTTGCAGGGAAATTCAATCAAAAGCAAATTTGGTTTCAAATGGTCAGACCGTCAGCGACCCGAACAGTTTATACTCTACAGTATCATCTCCTTGAAATATACTATTGTCATTTGAAAATCTGTATTGTATCTGCATTATTTATTATTATCTTATTTATTTCTGTATTCTTTTACTAGGATAGCTCCCTCAGTGGCTTGGCACTGATTTTCAGGGAGGCCCTAGATACTCCTCCACCATCAATCAACTTGAATGTCTAAATGATACATAGACGTGGCGACAACTGTGCTGTATTCTGTGTGGCCCTGCATTGCAAAATACATCAGGCGAGTTGAGTATTTGCAAGTTTAGATATTCAGTCAGAAGCCTGTTTCATTTCAAATGGTGAAACCGTTAGCTACCCAATGGTTATTCTACAGCATCTTAAAGCGTACTTCCACCATTAATCAAATTGAGGATCTGAATTGTTAGGAAGAAATGGCGACAACTATGCTGCGTTCTTCTGTGTGGTCCTGCATTGCAAAAGACAGCAGGCGAGTTGTTTATTAGCCTCCTTCGCAGACTTCCTATGACAGCGGCGTATATATTGGGGGGGGGGGGTTCTCTAAAGGGAGTTGTGTAGCCAAGGGAGTTGTGTAGCGGTCGTCCCTCGGCTACACAACTCCCTTGGCTACACAACTCCCTTTAGAGAACCTCCCCCCCCCCCCCCAATATATACGCCGCTGTCATAGGAAGTCTGCGAAGGAGGCTAGTTGTTTATGTGGAAATTCAAATATTCAGTCAGAAGCATGTTTCATTTCAAATGGTGAAATAGTTAACGACCCAAGTCATTATTCTACAGCAACGCCTTGAAATACACCTTCATTCTTAATCAAATTGAGCATCTAAATTGTAAGAAAGATATGATGACAACTGTGCTGTTTTCATAGCCCTGCGGTGCAGAAGACAGCAGGCGAGTTGTTGACGTAAAAATTCGAACATTCAGTCAGAAGCATGTTTCATTTCAAATGGTGAAACCGTTAGCGAATCGTTATTCTACAGCACCTTAAAGAATACTTTCAACATTAATCAACTTGAGTATCTGAATTCTTAGGAAGAAATGATGACAACTGTGTTGTGTTATTCTGTTTGACCCTGCATTGCACAATACAGCAGGCGATTTTTTTATGTGCAAATTCAAATATTCGGTCAAAAGCATGTTTCATTTCAAATGGTGAATCGGATGGTGACCAAAATCGTTATTCTACAGCATCTTAAATAATGCCTTCACCATTATTAATCAAATTGAGGATCTGAATTGTTACAAAGAAATAATGACAATTGTGCTGTGTTCTTTATAGCTCTGCATTGCAAAAGACATCGGGCGAGTTGTTTATGTAAAATTCGAACATTCAGTCAGAAGCATAAATTTCATTCCATAAGGTGAAACCAATTTTTATTCTATAGCATAAATACACTTCCACCATTAATCAAATTGAGTATCTGAATTCTTAGAAAGAAGTGATGACAACTGTGCTGTGTTGTTCTTTGTAGCCCTGCATCGCAAACGACACCAGGCGAGGCGATTATGTAAAGTGGGGGCGAGAGGTGAGCCATTTCTGCCACCTCGACTCCCCAGACATCTGCCCTCTCCCTTTTACCGCCGTCTCCAAGGGAAACCGCGCTCCGCAAATTGACGTTTTCCTAACACCGTGACACACGAGCTAATCCATAATACTTTCTCTCTGGCAGTTTAATGACGTAGGGATAACGGTCGTCTCCGCGGACCAATCAGAAGCGTGCGCCACCGATCTTGTAATAAATAAAAAAGGAAAAATACATCTTTTATTTTATCGAGAGAGTAGGGTTATAAACCATTTCACTTTAGTTGTCGTATCGCATTCAGTGCTTTTCCTTCCGTTATCTGAAGTGACAGGAATACCACGTAAGGCCATTTTTATTCGATTATATGGATAACATCCTCTGGGAACACAAAAAGTGTTGCGAGCGTGCACTCAACGTTTAGCAAAGAAAGAAGCCTTCATTATGAAACCTGATCGTAGAGTTGAACAAATGACAGGGAGTATGGTATACCCAACAATAGATTCCTATATTTTTGTTCCTACACATCTTCCTCGAACTTTGACTCTGTCATTTTACGACAGTAGTATACCCTTTCTTGTATTTTGTTTTTGCAAATTACGGCATGTATTTGCTCCGTTTGCAGCTTCTTTGCACGATTGATAGTCGAGTTGTATTTGCAAGTTCTTGCCAGAGGGCTAATTGCAACATGAAACAATTCATAGAAAAAGTATACAGACAATGGAAGTTAACAATGTTGACAAGTGGAACAAGTGACTATTCTAAGCACTGCTACGGAATACAATCTACGCTCTTTGGGTTTGACTTCTTTTTTTAGAAGCTGTGGAAGACAAAGTGACCCACTTTTTCTACAACAATGAGTATTGGGAGGTTAACAGAGTTCAACTTTTTTTTTTTTTTGGACGGGAGACCTGGCGCAACTCCGCCTTGTATCAGCCAACGAAAGGGTATGTCACCTCGCAAAGGGCGGTAAAACCCCGACGCACGTAAACACGTCGCACGTCGCACGTCGTACGTAAACACGTCGACTACCTACTTAGTTTTCCTTTCGTCAGTAAACGTTTGGAAATTGTGGTGAGTTTTGATGGCTTCTTTATATAGCTCTTTTCTTTCCTGATCATTAAAGGGACAGTTTGAGATAAAATATATTTCGTTTAGTATTGTCGCAAATTTTTTTTGTTGGAACGGACGAAAATTAATGCGCGCGCGGTCCACATAATCGAATCAACATGGCCTAACCACGAAAATAACCACAAATTCGATCTGAGACGTTGAGAGGGGAAAGTGCTGACATGACGCATTAACTGTACACCTTGGGGGCCTTGACTGAGTGGAAAATCCAGGTTTCAGACGCGGATACGGTGCGATGGGAATTCAAAATTTATTCATGCGATATACAGGGCCATAATAATGCCTATGAGGAATACATGTACAGTCTGGAAAACAAAGAAATCTGGACAAGCACAACTAGTACTATATTACACATCTGTAGCTTGAGAGTATTAATCCCTTTGTTTGTTTGTTTGTTTTTTGTTGTTTTTCTAAACCCTTATCAGTCTACGAGAAGCACAGATAGGCCTAAATATGTTTTAGCATCATGTTCGAACTGTTTGAGACTAATAACTGATCGACGTAAACCAGAGATAATTAGCCCTTACCCTAATGAAGATTGAAACCGTGGTTAAATGGGTTACATTTTGCATTCATCGTGTACTTTAGATTAAAACGAACGGCAGAAGAATGTTTTCCATACCATCCTCAGGCTTTGTTGCAATTAGGGCAAATCTCTTGGCACAAATACTAGTAAATACTACCTGCCATTTCCATCTATCATAACTTTCATATCTTTCTTCAGGAGCAGACGCCATTTCTATACTCCGTAATGTTTATACGAATAGCCAGGTAAGAAATACAGCGCAAAGCAGGCTATGGGAGCCTTCCAAGCAGCAATGTTTAAGTAGATGTTGTTGTTTTTTTGTCAGTGGTCACCTATTGTCCAAGCAGAGGTTACGCTCGGTCTTGTTTTGGGCGTCTTGTTAGCCGTTATTATCGGCCGCTGGTTTTCTATTTTTTCAGGTTTTCTTTTTGTCCACCAGCCAAACTATGATGTGTTGAAGTGAGTAGGTTTGTAAGGCATTGATACTTGCGTTTGCTGGCAGAGATTTGGCTGGTGGGAAAAAAAGAAAACCTGGAAAAAAGCCCGATAAAAACGCCTTAAAAACGTCCACAAGAAGAGAGCAAAGAAAGGACCGATCTTCGACCATAGTAACTGTGGACCCCCTCTGTACTACAAATCGTCTCTCCCAGAAATAACTATAATTTGCCGCGGTAGGGAGGGTATTTCAAGGCAACCAGTGACAAAGGGCTATCAGAGTAGCTGCAAAATTACTCTACTTTTTACTGCTCTAATTTGCAGTCGGCCTACCGACTATGTAAACGCTGCCACATGTACTTCAAAGCAGCCGCAAGGCATCCTCGCAAAGCCTGCCGTATAGGCTATCATAAAAACCTATCTCCTTGCCGTGTTATGGCCTTGCCTAATCTTTTACAAACTGAAAACATCTCGGAAACAGCATCATCACAGCAAATGGTCACAATTTGTGAGCCCTGCGATTTGAATCCAGGCCGTTATGATTAGACGATGTCCATTGGTGGGCAATAAGCCCCTGAATCGGTATAATATCGATCCGCGGAGCCAGGAGGATAAACGAGTGATACATCATTGTCCTGCCTACTCCCATTGGTGTTGAGATATATCATTCCGCCCAGACTGACATGCTGGCATTTGCCGGGGCAGGAAGCCCGCCTCTGCTATCAATTTGGGTTTCCCCCCGCGCCAGTCAAAGTCATTAACATTTAAAAGGGATATTGACCGACTGAACTCTGCTTGCAGAAGCGGATTGAAGTAGAAAATAAAGATGTCGACAATGCAGTTTTTCTCGTCTGCCTTTTAGCCTTTTTCTATTTTCTTTCTTTCCTTCTTTCTTTATTTCTTCCCTTGCTTGCTCTTCTTCTTTCTATACCTTTTATCTTAGAATTGTTACATTTTGCTTCATTTCCCTTCGCCCTTTTCCTTCATACTTTCATTCTTCATCTCTGTCTTTGCGTGTAAGCTAAACATTATGCTGGCATATCACTTATTGTTGTTGGCATATTACAGATTACATTCACCTTAAGTACTTACTTTCGATGGGCAATGATTTAGTACCTTCTATTGTTGGGTGGAGCAAGCTGCACTGTGTAACTGTCATTTTGCGTTTTAATCTCATTATTGAGAGCTTTGGCATTTATTATCAAAACAATGATATGACAACTGATAACGCTTTGAGAATAAATATTATTTTTGCACTATAAGTATAACCAACTCAACATTCGCCGTACGATTGGTTTACGATATTCTTAGGACAGTTGTGGATGTGTTGTAAGAAGAAACGCAGCTGTCTTGAGATGGAAAATTGTCTTCGGTATGTCATAGCCTTGTTGAAAATTCTACGACAAGAAAAGATATATCAAAACCAGAAAATCCGTTGCCGAATTTGACCTTTGCAGTCTCAACCTCAGCTACTCACCTACCAAATGCCATTGGAATCCATTCACGAAATCTCGAGTTATGTTGTTCACACGCAGACACACACACTACACACACACACACACACACTTTCTATCTATCTGTCTCTCTCACAAAGACACACACACACACACACACACACAAATAAACGGCACCTAAAACATTGGCGAAGGTAAACATCGTAGGACGAAGGTGACCGTCACAGACACGTTGATTGTACACCTTTACTGCGGTCTCCCACGTGTATGCACATAAACAATGAGCATGTTTCTCATTCCGCTAACCACTCATCCTCAATGACACGCGCTTATGTTCCCTTCCCTTCAAATCAACGTGAACTTCCGTGTATCTCTGCCGTGAATAATTTAAACCCGGACCTGTACGGCGTAACGTTATACGACTCTTTCCGGCCGCCCAGTGTACTTCTGGTAGTCATTGTGTGTATAGACGAGTTTTACTGCGCAGTTAAACTAATGGGGGCATCATAAAGAGCTTTTCAACACGACGTTTTGAGGTTGGCAGTGTGTCAATGACTCTCTATGGTTACCGCGTCACGCGATTTTTAACCTTCACAAAGAAGGTTATGTTTTTGGGAGCGTCTGTCTCTCTCACTCACTCTCTCTCGTATCCGTAATGACACGTGTCAATAAAGTCACGTGTCTTCAACTCTCGCGAGTGTACGTTCGGCAGTGATTGGTCATTATTGAACCTAAAGAAGGCGACAGTGGTCGTCGAAAATTCGATCCGTGAATACCTTAGTGTTGGAAGAAAGTTTAGCATTGTATTATAATTTTCTTTTTCATCTTCTCCTTCCAACTCAGGTGTTGATTATTATCGACCATCGACAACTCTTGCCGATTGGGAAATCTCCTAGATGCCCCGTCTGGTGAGCCATGCGGAGTTTAACGAGTGTCGGCAGATTCTCCTCTTTGATGGCACTCGGCTGTTATTACCCAGATGGAGGAATACTCTAGGGTTGCTACAAATACGAGGAGAAATAGGTCAATGTGTCTTTTGATGGCTACCACTGCATGGAAACAAAGATTTCCACAAGTTTGCAAGCTTGGGCACTATGGTGAAACCCAACATTTCCTTGCTGTGTACACGGCTTTCCTACACCCGTGTCACCAAGATTGGACACATGTGCACACAAAAGTGCACACAAAGTGTCCAAAGTTTCCCACCTTAGGAAACATCTCGTGCCGGGAATAATTAACCATGATAATAGAGACTTGTGAAGTGCGTGAAAATTTCCCTCGAGCAAGGAGCGCCTTGCCTGAGTAATTGTTTAAAGTTTTTGCCCTGGGTAAAATGACGTAAACCTATGATTTTTTAAAACCTCATTGTGTAAACCCCTGATACGTGTCTAATTCGTTACATAATCGGGAAAGGCTAAAATACTGATGCCAAACGATAACGCATTAAATGTGTGGCATGGCGTTGTATTGAAAACAAAACGAATGCTCTCATGATTTCACTCTTATAAACATTGACGTATGGGTCGGAGTCGTTGATTAAGGAGAACTCCAGCATATTGCCTGCTTTGCGTTTTCATTGCAAACATTGGCGTCTCTTGGTGCAATTTTGACTCCCATTTGTCTGACTCTAAGCCTGAGTCACGTTGTAAACAAAGACAAGACGACGTACCCACGCGGAGTATAATTAGCATATCATTGTTCCCAAATTAAACCTCAGAACCCGATATCTAACATTGAAGTTCTTGTTTGACGTCACTGCTCCATTGGTATAAAATATACGGGTGATTTGGGTTCGAAACCTTATCCCCAAACCTGGACCGTACGTCATTGACATAGCCTCTAAAAGGCCCCGAGGATGACTGGGGATAATAGTAGAAATTGGCCAAATAGATCAAGGATTGAATAGTATGCTAAGGGAGTCGGCTACGGAGAGAGGGTTCAACTTGCAAGCAAATATTCTCACTGTAGCCGGTGAAGTTAGTTTATCATCGACCATTCGCGATCTTCTGTATTTGGGTCTATGATCTACGAGTTGATTTGAATCTGTTCTTTTATGAAATAGTCATTTGCCCGTTGTAAAAAATAAACACCGATTTGATGTGTATTGTGCTGTCTGGGCTTTTGTTTCTATGACAAGGGCGACAAAAAACTGAACGTAAATCTTATCTTTCTGTATTAATTTTCTGTACCGACTGTGATGTTCGTTCAAGTCACATGAATCTAGACTGCTATGTGCATCACTTTGATTAATAGAAAGATTAACTACGTCACACGCGAACTATTATCGACATAGGTCCGTGTCTCCGTAAAACACACACACATACATGTAACATGTTCACCTTGCACTGAATGGCGTCCATTGCCTTTTAGTAAATGTTGTTTTGGAACATGACATGTTATATATTTGACTTGATGTATTCTAATTTCCTCGCCGGTTATATCGTCGATAGAACGATTTACTTGCAACTTTCACTGTTAACCTACTAATTTATCAGGCTGTCGTCATTATTCATAAGACACGGCCGCATGTTTTAACACCGTCCTTGGCAGGTATTGTTAATCTGTGAAAAACTAGTAATCAGGCTGCTCAAATCTGAATGTAGGCAATAGACATACACGGTGTTTCACAAGTAATTATGTCTGTGTCAATGCAAATTCTAGTAAAAAAAAGGGACATCCAATAGTATTTCTCGGTTAGCACGTGGTTTAAAAAGCAGGGACCAATCAAGGTTCTTGTCACCATTTTCAAATCTTTCAGTTTGTATTTGAGATGTGCAGATGTGTGTTGTTGCTATCTCTGTGTCTGGATACTAGCGTGGGTTATTTGACTCCTAGATCCTGCCTGGGATTATTTTGAGCCTGGTTTCTATTCTACGACAAGACTGATGCACGGCGTTTGAACACAGAACATCGCGACAGGAAGCTACCTTTGTGACTTCCTTGTAAAGCCACGGAGGTTATATGGACAAATGACCTCCTTGGTAAAGCAAGACAGTCCGGACTTTTGACTACGGCTTCGCCCCGGACTTTTCAACCCGTGTCGGATGAAGAATGTGGACATATTGCAGCGGCGTGTCTGGATACAGTAAAGCAACGAGCGACGAGTCATACGGACCGTGCGGCTAGGTTTTAGCCTGACACTACTGCGCCACTGGACAGTTCAGCCTGACTACGTATACCTCAGTTCGATGAAAACGATGATTTTCTGCCTCTAGAGGGCAGCAGTTAGACAGAATTGTAGACAACAACATTTGAAATCCATGTAGAATTCGAACTTATTAATGCATGTAGCTGTTAACCTAATAGATTTGTTAGAGTTTTGTACATGTTTCGAAATAATGTTAAATGTATCTGTATTCTTTTGTTAATTTTCATTCAGACACTTCGTACGTTTTCACCTTTTGTCTTGGTAGTGTTAGCTTAGTCTGTGTGTAACTGTGAACGTTTTAAAAGACTGCATGTGTAAATGTAAATGTATGTAATTGAGAGAATGTATCGGCTTGAATGTATTGGTTGTTGTTTATAAAATTGTTATAAAGTTGTTGTGAATAAAATGTCAATCTTTACGAACAATGATTCCGTGTGCTTTCGGTATGACGAGGTAGTATAAGGCAGGGGGCTGGGAGGGGGCAGGGGGGTGTCCCGGGGGGGGGGGGGCGGTTTCCGGGCGTAGTAGCATAGCAACGACGCTACTTTCAATGACAAAAGGTGTTTTGAAGGAGTACCCGGATGTGTCTGGACGGGCCGCGTGGTTAGACCAGCTGGGGAGATAATTAGGTGATAATTACGCGATAATTACTGCTAAATTATGCACCACTCGTTGGCACACAAAGGCCGACACATGTAATTTCCACACATGTCCACACGTTTACACACTTGTGCGCACAGGTTTTCATCGAAGGACACAAAGTGTACACGCAAATGGTCCGTTTACACAGATGTGCATAGGTTCCCCAAAAGGGACACATCGCATTTTCACTGTGGGAACTCATTGAAACCCGTGGAAATTAAGAATTTCCTAGCAGGTATACACAGGTTTTCAAAGCGGAAATCTGTCTGTTCAAGCAGTGTACGAGATTGCTCGTTAGCCCTTTAATGCCTAATATGGCCATGTTGATTTGATTATATGGATGGCCTCCACGCGCGCATCAATTTTCGTCTGTTTCCAACAAATATAAGTTTTCAGCCGTACTGTAAATTGTACAAAGCAGCTGCAAATTGGCAAATACATGCTGTGAATTAAAAAATTACTTCGGGAAACAAATAGTAATGTCGTAGTGTTGAAGAAGTCAAAGAAGAAGATGTGCAAGAAAGAAATAAGAATCTACTATTCGGTAGACCATAGTTTTGTGTGTTTAGTCATTTGTTCAGCCTTCCTGAGTCCATGATCATAATGAAGGCAACTGTTTTTGCCAAGCTCTTTTTTATTCGCATGCTTGCATCAGTTTTTGGGTTTCTAGATGACGTCATCCATATAATCAAATCAACATGGCCTAAGTATACCAGATACGTACGGAATAGAGTCAAGCAAAACATCGGCTCGTGCGAAGACCACCTAACCCCGGTGAAGAAAAGAAAACTGAAGTGGTACGTCCACTTGTCACGGTCATCGGGACTACCCAAAACTATCATGCAAGGAACCGTGTATATAGGAGGGGGGGTAGGCAACGGGGAAAATGGGAGTAGGATAACAGAGAAGGATTGAGAAAACTGGTTGCCAGATCACGCACGCACACACACACACACTCTGTCTCTCCCTCTCACACACACACACACACACACACAATCACTCACACTCACACGCACGCACACACTCACAGAGGGATACAGACACAGACACACACACACACACACATATACACACACGCACACACAAATACATACACACACACATACATACACACACACACACTCATAGAGGGATACAGACACACAAACACACATACACACTCAAACAACACACACATGTACATAATTGAATCTACGCGGTTTTGTCTGACAGGCAGAATGATACACGAAGATTTGTCTGCGCCGGTCGTTAAACAAAGCCGGCCGTCATGCCAAGAGTTCTGAATGAGGTTAATATAGATTACTGATGTCGAAGATATCGATTCTCTTAAAAAGCAATTTCGGTCGGACCAAACCATGATTAGATTTGTTGGGGTGAGTATAATGATTGGAACTGAGACGGAGACGACATAGAAGGGTGGTGTTGTCGTCTTGTTTGTTTTTTCTTTCAGGACACCTTTTTCATCGTCAACTTTTCTCAATGGAGAATAGATTATACCCTTTCACTGTACGGTTTTGAATGCACACTTTATATGATGAATGGTAAGAGAATACTGCTATTGTTTGAGCATCTGTGCTCACCGTTACATGTACGACCACTCAGTTTTGGAAGATATCATCAGAAAACAAGATTTACGTTTGTTTTTCCCTCGAACTTTAAGTTTTCAAATTTTGTGACCATTATTTTTCATTTTGCCTCGTACACGTGTCCTTTATCTTTTGATACTTGTTTTATTCAATTTTCTTGACTTTTCCCTTCTGTCATTTCTTCATTCATATTCTTCATACCATACACAGCATACGAACTCGAAACACCCCCTCCCACAACACACCTTTATTTATTCATTTGTTAAGCATGTTTATGCCAAGGTTACCCAACTAGGCGGGGGCTATTACTAAGAGCGAACACACACCTTTACGAAGCAACAGTTCCTCAAACACTTTCCAAGACGTCTTCAAGTGTCCGTGTTGTAAATTTCCGCCTTCTTAACCGCGAACCGATAACGTCTTCACGGTTCTTACGGTCCTGTATCAAGAATCAATGAGACGCGGCAACCTCCCTATCCCCATTTACTTAGCGATGTGACTTGTAATTTGTTCAAGTTCATCTTATACTAGTATCATAGGCTTATCATATTCAAGGTGTCCGTGACGGTATTGGGTTTAACTACATGACTTTGAAAATCGAGTCAAGGTTGTTCAAAGCAATAGCTCATAAGTGTATCTCCAGTATATTAGTTTGACATAGATTCATGATGTAACATCGATTTAATTGTTACACACCGTCGGTAAGGCTCTAATGGTGTTATCGGAGTATGCATGACGTTAAACCGTTTTAAAGGGCTGTTTTTCAATCGTTTTTCGATCTCTCTGGGGCGCTTACTCACTGGGATATCTTTCTTATGAAACCCTCTTATCTGCTGTGCATGCAGTCAGTGATCGTTCCGCCTCTTTCCAGGTAATAACTCTGGCTGGAATGATGGATGTTAGCTGCTACCGCGCGCCGGCTTCAAATCCTCGTCACCGGAAATTTCTCTCCGTTCCGAGAAATTGAATTCAGGGGAATGAAAGTATATATGGGGGTAGTGATCCAAGGCCGTGGAAACGCTGTTGGCGATTGGACACCAGGCCATATACCCTGACCAAAAGGTTTTGTCCATTTTGTCCAAAGGAAATTGAAGATGAATTTCACTTTGTCATGGAATGCTCTAGATTGAATGTTTTACGTAATAAGGTATTCACATTTCTCAATTCAAGTACAGCAGATTTCAAAAGCCTCGATACTGAGGACATTGCAAAAATGGGTAAATATATAAAAGAATGCTTCATTATTAGAAAAAAAACAGAAACTCAGTGTGAGTGAGTGAGTGAGTGAGTGAGTGAGCCGTTCACTCTGAGTGAGTGAGTGAGTGAGTGAGTGAGTGAGTGAGTGAGTGGGTGAGTGAGTGAGTGAGTGAGTGAGTGAGTGAGGGAGGGAGTGAGTGAGTGAGTGAGTGAGTGAGGGAGTGAGTGAGTGAGTGAGTGAGTGAGTGAGTGAGTGAGTGAGTGAGTGAGTGAGTGAGTGAGTGAGTCGCACCGTTAGCAGACAGCTGATCCACTGATGTGTCCTGGCAAAAAAAGTAAAGCAGTCATCCTCAATTGAGGTGAAACATATTGTTTTTTCAAGAAGCTAGTGGTAGTGCAATGCGGCTTCGCTACGGCTCGCGCTTTTAGCCATGCTCGCCGGGTCACTCCTACCCAAGTGTGTTGGGTTCTTTTACGTGCAGAGTTTTGACGCTTGAGGCTTACGCCTGGCGCTCCCTCAAATGTACCCGGGGCCGCCGGCTTTACGTCACCACCCCTCGGTAGTCCTTCGAACATGTCAGTGTGTTGCTCATTCACGAGGGATGTGCCCTCATGTGGCTTCTCAGTCCGAAACTTGAGGCACACAGCCGTCCATATGCTGTGCACTGGTGGTCCGTCGTCAGGACTGCTGTTGCTGCTGCCCTGTGGCGCCTGTCTATGACATCACCACCAGGGACCCTCAAAAAATCCACTTAAGATAACCTAGCGTAATCAAAGAAGCTGCTTGATAAGATCCACCCGGAGTTGAAGACCACCCAAGTGGTTTATGATGAGATTTTTGGACCGATCTTAAGACAATCATCTCCAGGTCAGCGCATTAAAGAAGATTTATTTCCTCCAGGGTGATTTTATATCTGGCAGGGTCGGAAAGCTTATCGCGCGTGGGCCGTGACATGCATTCGCAATTAAGCCAGCGCATCGGATCCTTGATAGCCAATTTGGACAAAATTGCTTTCATAATGCATGAGATATCATTGCGCTAATGCGTCGATATTAAGAATAGGACGTGGCCATGAATATTCTCATACTTCTAGATACAAATGATACATGAAAAAAAGATGAATAGTTTATTCAGTCGTCGATGAAGGTTAGACAACCAGGTAAGAAGATGCAAAAGATAAGAGTTACTCAAGCAACTGGATAGATTTTGGTAACGGTCAGACGTTTCAGACCTTTATGGTCTAAAACCTTGCTTAGTCACTGACGAAAGAAAGCAAATACGTAGTGTACTGTCTGAAACATCTGACCGTTATAGCATAATGTTGGAGATGAAAATTACTATGTAATATCAAACGTCGGCAGAACCAAAAAATAAATGTCCTAACACTAAGGTTACCGTAGAACGATTTAAACATCCAGGAAATTCAGACGATTATGACTTTGGTAACTGGTTTAGAACGACTACCGTGTTTTCTCGATTAAAGGTCGCACCCCCAATTCGGGCAAAGTTCCAGGCAAATTTGCGGCCTTGAAACGTAAAATGAGAAAACCTGAATACAGTGCGCACCCCTTCTCCTAACGTACAAGAACTTAATTCCAGAAGGGGGTGTTATTTTCCAATATCATATATCGTTGACCATGAATACACAATCAGACGACTTTTTGCAGCATATTCCACTTGTTGTGAATTAGGCGACGTGTATTTTGTAATACAAAATGATACGCATAACCAACCTTATAGGAAAGGCACTTTACACGACTTTTCTGCACCTCACGTAGGTGAAAATGAGCACCTAGCTTCGGCTAGGGACGTCCCTCTGATAGGACGCTAACTGGAGGTCCCGCGTTTGAGTAGAGCCATGTAAAATAACCCACCACGCTTATCGAAAGAGTAGGGGTCCTTCCCGGTGTGAGTGGATCAAATTTTTTGTCCGGATATGCAGCTTGTAGTCTTCAGTACAAACCTGGTGTGATAGGCCATGAAGCGGTTTACCGGGTATGGAATACAAACAATCAAGTTTATGTTTTGGATGCTAAAATTTTCAAAATAAGTAACACTATCTCTTTAGATATTTTCAGGAAGGTTCGGACACAGATTTTAACTGAATAAACTACTTTTGCATCCCTTTGAACAGGGGGAATCTGATACTAATAGGATAGACAGAAATTTCATTAGACCGGAAATGCCTTGCAATCACAAATACCTCAAGCGGGAAAGGAAATGTATGGGAGCTAAAATAGGAGATGATGTTGGCGACAAGAAGAACATGTTAGTTAAAGAGGGTTTAATAGCGCATAGCAGGGGCTTGGAAGAAATCGAGTCATCTTAAGGGTCGTGGCTACACTGTGTATACGAATTAAAGAAGTTTGAGTTTTAGGCATGTATATTTATGATTGGCAGAAAGCCTTCGTACTTACTTACTTATCCTCTTCGTCCCTTCTGAGACATAAGGCTATGACTTCTTCCCTCCATCTGGATCTGTCCTGTGCCAGTCTTTCAGCAGTTCTCCAGGACAGGCCCATGGCCGCCAGGTCGTCTGACACTGTTCTCCTCCATGTGGTCTTTGGTCTGCCTCTTTTCCTCTTTCCTGTTGGCCTCCAGTTCAGGGCAGCTTTGGGGATTCTGTCTTCTGTCATCCTTAGTACATGCCCTAGCCACTTGAGTCTTCTGCTTGTGATCTCAGTGGTGAGTTTTCTACATCCAGTTTTACGATACAGTTCAGCATTAGAGATCTTACTTGGCCAGAAGATGTTGCAGATCTTACGTAGACAGCTGTTGTGAAAAGAGTTGATCTTCCTCATGTCTGTCTTGAAAGCCTTCGTGCTGTGGCGTAATTATTAGCAATCCTGTTATGAGTCACAGGGATGAGGGTCCATCACAACCTACCTGTTAATGTTTTCTACACATCGATGTGCAAAATACTGGTAGGGGTTGCTGTACTTCGCATGGGACGTTAAACCTGAGACACACCTCGAGCACGTTAAAGAGCCCACCACACTTATCGAAAAGAGTAGGAGTCCGTCCCGGTGTGAGTGGATCAAATTTGTTGAACTGCGACAAACCAATAAAAGACATCTTGGATTTTGAAAAAAAAAATATTAGTAAGGTCTAACGCAGCTTCCATTTAAAAAGCACAAAACTAGCGGCTTACCCTTTATGTAATATAAACAATGTATATGCTCTACGTCACAATTTGTGACGGGGAACGATACAGGTTTCCCGACACTTACGTCACATTGCTGATGTCACGTGTCCATGCGGTTACTTACTGTTACTACCGTCATTTTCCTTGAAGAACACTTAGGCGACGGGCGAACATTAGAGCACATCTATTCTGCTTTGCGTCAGATATAGTTGCTAATAATCATAGTAACTTTACCATAAGTTGCTTGAAGTTGAGCTACAGAATTGGAAATGTTTGTGAACATCAGAAATGCTGTAGAACTTTAAGTTACGGTAGAATTTCACCAGCTCAATAACACCATTAAATGAGTACGTTGTAGTAGTACGTACAGTGCAGTCAACCATGAAGATGCTCATTTCTCTCCACAATTAACGTCCGTGTTGTGTAAGCATCAATTATTCAAACTTTAAATTGCCTTTCGTATTGCTCGGTGACCTTTCCGCGTGGTAGCAGTTCTCAAGGTCAAGTGGGTGGACGGAATTCATCATGAACGGGTTCTCTGACAGTGGAGCGGTCATGAGACGAATTTTTTTTCAAATTGCACGAGGGTTCAGCAGATCGTGAGGACAAAATTTATTGGATTGTGTCAGGATTGACCTTTCGGATGTAATGGGGTTAGGGACACGGGGTAAAGTAATCCTTGGCCACGTCACTTTTCATTGAGAACGCTGGAGCCGTAGAGTTCCCGTTCAAAACTTTCACTCAGCCTGTCACACAGAGCAAAAATCAAAAAGGTGGTTGGCACAGAACCAAGAGGTTCTGGGTTCGATGAAATATATACGATGGTGTGCCCTTAAGTCGGCGTCACAATTCATGCGAGCGTCGGCGGACTTTGTAGATCGCCCGAAGCTCGCCGAATTTCAAAATCGCCCGAGCGTCGACCGTATTTTCTAATGAAAATCTCGGGTGACGTCCGTCGAACACTAAAAACTAAAAATCCCCCATGAGATGGTACCATCTCTTGGACATGGACGAAGTCAGTATTGACTAACCTGGTAAAAGGCCAATATTTGGATCAACTTTGATTTCTAAAAATCGCCCGAAGCCCGCGTAATCGACAGGACGTCGGCCGTACTTCGGCCGAAAATGCACATTTGAAGCTCGCCAACACGTCGGCCGAGCTGAATTTTGTACTTGTGACGGGGGCTTAAGGAAAGGCACTTTTTACTCGATTTTCCTCACTCCGCCCAGGTATAGGAATGGTTACATGACTTCGGTTGGGGAGGTAGAAGGCGGTGGAAGGAGAGGGTTGGGCTCCGTCTTCCAATACCGTGCAAACATTTGATCATATTAGTGATTATTGCCTTATAATTTTGATAACTAAATTATAGTCGTTGAGCGTTATCATATTTGAGCATTCATATAGTTTAACTTAGCGAAACATATCTTAATGAAATATACTGTTGGAAAATTTCTTGGGTCATGTGCTTTTGTCCTTAAGACAAAACTGAGATTTGTTTCAGATGAAATATGCAAAACGATAGCAATGCCTGCTATGAAAATATTCCAATTTATTCAGTCATTACCCATTTCTGCACCAAATGTGCATTGAGAATTTGTTTTAAAGAGAGATTGACACCTGCACCTCCCTTCCCTTGAATGGAATCACCCAATCCTCTTGACCATGTCCGACGGAGGTTCAATTGAGTATCCTTGAAATCATGTTGAAACCTGGTTCTAGACAAGTGCCATGTTAAGAGGGGATGGACAAAAAGCTCTTTGAAAGCTTTTCATGGCTACTCCATGTCAATAAAGCCAGGTCTGTATAGAATTGTGGACAGTAATCATCAGTCTACAACATCGCTTTGTAACGTATGGTCGACATGCACGAGTAATCATGAAAGGAAACTGGCCTTGAAAGTTTATGAAAAGGAAGAAGATACATTTTAAGAACTCGACCATCGGCTAAGATAATATATTCAAGAAGGTCTGTAGGAGGGGATTTTTTGATAGCAGTTTTAGAGGGGAAGTACAACTGACACAAAAAGGAATCCGGCCTTGAAAGTTCTGGAAAAAGAAGAAAAAATCGAGAATCAGCTAAGATGATATATTCAAAAGGATATAGAGGGGGTATTTTCTGATAGCCGGCAGTTTTAGATGGGAAATACAACTAACACAAAAAGGAATCCGGCCTTGAAAGTTTTTGAAAAGGAAGAAGAAAACATTTTAAGAAATCAACCGCGCATCGGACAAGATAATATATCTTAGAGGGTATGGAGGGGGGGATTTTCTAATAGCCGGCAGTTTTAGATGGGAAACACAACTAACACAAAAAGAATCCAGCCTTGAAAGTTTTTGATAAGGTAGAAGAAGACATATTAAAGAAATCAACAATCGACTGAGATGATATGTTGAAGAAGATATGGGGGAGGGGATTTTCTAGTAGCCGGCAGTTTTAGAGGGGAAGTACAACTGACACAAAAAGGAATCCGGCCTTGAAAGTTTAAAAAGGTAGAAGAAGACATTTTCAAGAAATCAACGATCGGCTAAGATGATATGTTGAAGAAGGTATGGGGGGGGGGGGATTTTCTGATAGCCGGCAGTTTTAGATCAAAAAGGACTAAAAAGGAATCCGGCCTTGAAAGTTTTTGAAAAGAAAGATGAAGACATTTTAAAGAAATCGATAACAGCTAAGATAATATATTCAAAAGCTTATGGACGGGGGATTTTCTAATAGCCGGCAGTTTAAGATGGGAAGTACAACTGACACAAAAAGGGAATCCGGCCTTGAAAGTTTATGAAAAGGTAGAAAAAGACATATTCAAGAAATCAACGATCGACTGAGATGATATGTTGAAGAAGGTATGGAGGGGGGATTTTCTAGTAGCCGGCAGTTTTAGAGGGAAAGTACAACTGACACAAAAAGGAATCCGGCCTTGAAAGTTTATGAAAAGGAAGAAGAAGACATATTCAAGAAATCAACGATCGGCTAAGATGATATGTCGAAGAAGGTATGGGGGAGGGGGAATTTTTCTGTTAGCCGGCAGTTTTAGAAGGGAAATACAACTGACACAAAAAGGAATCCGACCTTGAAAGTTTAAAAAGGTAGAAGAAGACATTTTCAAGAAATCAACGATCGGCTAAGATGATATGTTGAAGAAGGTATGGGGGGGGGGGGGATTTTCTGATAGCCGGCAGTTTTAGATCAAAAAGGACTAAAAAGGAATCCGGCCTTGAAAGTTTTTGAAAAGAAAGATGAAGACATTTTAAAGAAATCGATAACAGCTAAGATAATATATTCAAAAGCTTATGGACGGGGGATTTTCTAATAGCCGGCAGTTTAAGATGGGAAGTACAACTGACACAAAAAGGGAATCCGGCCTTGAAAGTTTATGAAAAGGAAGAAGAAGACATATTCAAGAAATCAACGATCGGCTAAGATGATATGTCGAAGAAGGTATGGGGGAGGGGGAATTTTTCTGTTAGCCGGCAGTTTTAGAAGGGAAATACAACTGACACAAAAAGGAATCCGACCTTGAAAGTTTTTGAAAAGAAAGAGGAAGACATCTAAAGAAATCGATAATCGGCTAAGTTTTAGATGGGAAATACAACTGACACATACAGCTACTGTAAAATGTGACATTTTCGTGGTGGTTTTATGTTCACTGTTTTTAGCGGTGACCTCATCACCGAAAATTTGAAATCACCGCGATCGTTTTTTTTTTCTCTCCCCGTGTACCGTCTCGTGAACACTTTATTTTTCCCTACTGCGAAATTAAATCCCCGCGAACATTTTCCGTTTTGCAGTATCTGTCAGTTAAGTACCGTGAACAAATTTAGAAAGGTCTGTATGGCCAAGGACATTATTTTGTATGGCGAACTGGTACATTCACACTCGCTATCTGGGTACGCCCTAACACCCGCAGAGACGGGAAAAACTAATATTAGTCGGTTTGACCTTTTCTCCGAGCAGACAGGGCGAAAGATCGTGACAAGTTTTGACGTGCGGGCTTCTTTGACGACCGGGCTTTTCTGACAACCTCCCACCTTAACATGTCACGGATCACAAACTTATTTACACCCACTACACTATCTGGGTATATGGCAGTGTGTACATGTATATAGCTTCATGGGTGGATGGCTGTAGCCTCCTTTCGTCGACCCTCTATTTTTCTGTGGCTTTTTGGGCAGATTTGCGCAGTTTTCTGGTTGCCACCGCCCTCATTTGATTTTTTTCTTGCCGTTCCAGTTATTCTTGCCGTGCTCGCTAGAAATTCTTGACGCACCCGACAATTCTTGCCATGCCCGTCCATTTTGCCGTGCCCAATTGCAGACATCGCACGGCCACAGTGCGAAGTCACGCGAAAGTCGTGTCTAAATACTCTGTACGTCAACCATACACAATCTCGTATATATATAGCCGATACTCAGTCAAACATGCCTCGCCACCTCTCTGTCGAGTGGCGTACTTGTACAAATCGCGTCCAATCTTGAGATTGACGCCCAAACTGTTGCGAGATGCGGTCTGGAGTGCTCGAGCGGGCAGTTTGAATACACGTGAGCAATTAGAAAACAGCCTACCTCCCCCCCCCCTAAAAAAACGGCCGAACCTAAAAAGTCTAGATGTCTGCGAAGGAGGCTAGAATGACGTCAGAGACGTCCTAATGTCAGAGGAGCCCGGTGTCACAGTGATTTTGGCGCCTCATTGTTTTCGTTCCCTGAGGAATTCGCTGTGACACCGGCAGTAAGAAAGCGTTACTATCTACTTCTACAAAACACTTGCTTGGAGTTTGTTACATCACACCCACCACCCGTGCACGCCTGTATATCTCAGATCGTAACCCTTTATTCCGCATCACACGACCGTTTTCCGAATGAAAGCCCCCCAGGCATGCCTTCTTATCTACACGTTTAGTATGGGAAATGACTTGGGGTGATTTATTGCGGGAGTGGCGGCTTGCATGCCTGCGTACGTTTTACCCCAAAGCGATGTAAGCATCACAGCGGAACATTTCGTTTTAACACACGAGTTCCGCTACAGGCGGTTCGCTTGCAGATGAATCGGGGAGGCTTGTATCAAAGTCGCATGACATGAAAGATGTTGCTGAATATAAGGCGCGTCACAATTTGAAGTGCACCTGCGTGAGGACAAAGGTGAAGAACAGCAACTTGAGGCGATTTGCCTGCAGATGAATCAGGGAGACTTGCATCAAAGTCTTGCGACATGGAAGTTGATGAATAAGTCGTTTCACGATTTGAACTGCGCATGGTTGAGGTCAAAGGTAAAGGTCAGTAAATTATAAACAATTCTTATTTTTTCCAGACGAGTTCCGCTAGAGGCTATTCGCTTGCAGATGAATCACGGAGACTTGTATCAAAGTCGCATGACATGAAAATTGCTGAATAAGCCGCTTCACGATTTGAACTGCGCATGATTGAGGTTAAAGGTGATGGTCAATAACTTGTAAACAGTCCTCCTCTTTTTCCAGACGAGCTCTACTAGAGACAATTTGCCTACAGATAAATCAGGAAGGTTTGCATCAAAGTCTTATGACATAAAAGATGTTGAATAAGCCACTTCATGATTTGAACTGCGCATGCGTGAGGTCAAAGGTCAAAGCCAGTAAATTGTAGACAGTTTTTGTCTGGACTATGCCTGATCCCACGTCAAAGGTGAAGACCGGCAACTTGAGGGTATCGCCTACATGTATACAGATGAATCAGTGAGGCTCGCATCGAAGGCTTACGACATGAAAGATGTTGCTGCATAAGCCACTTCACGATTTCAACTGCTCATGCGTGAGGTCAAAGGTCAAAGCCAGTAACTTGTAGACAGTTCTTGTCTAGACTGTGCCTGATCCCAGGTCCAAACGTGTTTTGCATGAATTACTTATATCTCAGGGGCTCAATCTTTGAGACATCACCCACATAGCATCACACCATGCATGCGCATTTCAAACCGTTAACCGACTTATTCTTATTTGGTGTCACGCACCGAACGAATCTAAATGACTTCTAAATGACAATGTACATTGAAATTTATACTGAGGTGTTTCAAATCAAGCTTTAAATAGCCTCAGTGTGTTGATAAAGAGTGCGAAAGATACTTTGATATCGTTATTTTTCTTTTCCCCGTATGTAGTGATATTGCGTTCGCCTCTTATGTAATTGCACTGGCGACTGCGAGGGCTTATCTGTTTCAACAGTCGCGGAGCAAAGTTCCTTCGATTTATCTCCGTCGTTTAAGTGAATTCTAGTATCTGTGCTACCGAAGGACACTTATGCTCATTACTTGGCGACATAAGAAGCAGCGGTGCTGAAAATAAAAACGATCTATATACATGTATGTAGCTAGAGTACGTGCAAAATCAACGTAAATGGAAATACGTGAGATTGACGTATGGTCATAACTCACTTATCAATGATGATAATTGACTTGTCAATGATTGGAATAATGATTGAGCTTCTCTACAGCTAAGCAAAATGAACACAGTTGAAAATATGGACGTTTTTAACTGGCTAAAGCCATCATGCTTTCTCGTGCTTTCACGTAGCTCTGTCCGCAACTCTTAAATCAAAAGGAAACACTGTAAGATAAGATCGCCGATTTAAACAGAAAAACGTTGAGGTCAGCATTGATAAAGTGGAAGCAACCGTAGACTGCGATTAAAGTTAACGACGACGCCGTTTGGAAGTCGTCTGCATTTAGATGTGCTGAAAGGACTATTCTTCCCATAGGAACCCACGTAAACAGGAAATGTCAGTGAAGACGAATTATTCTCTCCAAATGTCACATCGCACGGTCTTTTGAACCCCAAACGTTTTTGTCATGCGTCAGTAACGGAAAGGGGGATTGATTTTTCGGTTCTTGATCTACAGATGTGTCACGCTTGTTTCGTGCACATAGTCAAACTGAACGGCCTAGGCCGGTGACGCATTAGCGACGCTTCCCAGACCGATCGCGATCGCTGATCTTGCCATTTGACAAAGTCTAAACGCCAAGTTCACGAAGTTAAACAAACATGAAATCACAGATCTCATACCTCCACGGAATATCTAGACTTGTGGGAATTTCTTTTTTTTTTTCATTATTGTGGATGTCCCGCTAATTCGGTCTCTGCATCTTCTTGCGGGACTTTGGACCCAGGCTAAGCCTATGGCAACTTTGGACCCAGGACAAACCAGCCTTCCAATCCTGCAATTCTCCAGTTACACCATTTCCCGCCACCTGGGCAAACCTTGAACTCGGGCCAATGGGATTACCGGCAATATGAACAAATTTGCACACACATCAAGACAAACAAACAAACAAACAAACAAACCAAAAACAATAACCTCGTTTTCACTGAGGTAATAATATTCTACACTGTGTTGTACACTGAAAATATCAGTCACCATACCTGTTGTTTAAATCTTGGAGTGCCCGATTGTTATAATATGTGCAAAATGTCATAGTTACACAACTGTAGTTACATATACAATTCAGATTTACCTCCAATGTTTAATCATCCAACATGGCGGGCGTGATCACGTGATCATGCGCTCTGACATGCACTCACGTGATGATCACGTGATCACGTCCGCCATGTTGTACGTCCTTCTTTGTAGGTTAAAAGTTTTTTACAATGTAGTTCATAATACCGGTAGCAACACGCTATTTGCACTCACGTGATGTTCACATGATCATGTGGTCTAACATGCACTCCATGTGACGTCCACGTGATCGTCACGTGAGTGCAAATAGCGTGTTATTACCGGTATTAAAATCTGCATTGTAAAAGCTTTTAGCCTACTAAGAAGGACTCAGCGCGAACATTATATTCAATCCTCTTTCATGTGATGCACAGCCGTACAAAACGATACGTAACAACTCGATTCTTTGACAACGCCGCGTGCAAGAGCATTGCTGCAACGATTTTTCACTCTCAGGCATTTATAATTGCGTTTCCGCGGGATTTCAACACAAGGGATGATTGGCTTTAGCGTGAAGGCCGCTTGCGGAACGGGGATGATTTTAAAGGTCTTCTGTAATCCTCTCAAAACACGCAGGATCAGAGACCATAATTCTCTTGTGGCTGGAGAAAAGAGGAGAGAATAAGGTCAAAAGAAAAACAGATGGCTAAGAATTACAGCAATTTTCAATTGCTTTACGGCAAAGTTCTGTAGGAAGATGATTTTTTTAGAAAAGAAAAAAAATAAAGAAGAAAATATCAATTATCTAATCAAGCATTACTTCCAATTTTCATTTCTTTATTTTGTTTATTTAGCACTAGCAAAGATAAAACAAGTGAAAACAATGATAGAATCATAAATTAGATGTGCAAGGGAGGTGAAAGTTTGCAAGCCTAACGTTATATGTTGGCCACCCAGGTAACTAACATTATGTTTTTTTTTATCATGATGATTATCTTTTCATCATGCATTCAATATGTGGTTGTGTTTTGGCGTAATGTGTGCTCCACTGGCCCTTGACGATGTAGAATCACTGAAACGAGTCTAAAATTGAGTGAACGACTGTTAACAACTAGATCTATTTGTAGACTAAAGAACATACTAGAAGCAATCGTGCTGCAAAATGCAATTACAGGGTGTCGTTTCCATTACAAACATGGCGTAAATCATGCTTAACACTTTGTGTTTCAATAATCTAGCTTGAACTAGTTACAACATAATAGTCATTTTGTCTTAGTCCAACCTAATACGTGGTACGTGACACCCAAGAACGATGAATTTCGGATTTTTTTACAATTTCATTTGTGATACCACTTTGTGTTTCAATAAGCTAGCTTGAACGAGCTACAAAATGAGTCATTTTGTCTTAGTCCAACGTAATACGTCGTACGTGGCCCCTTAGAACGATGCATTTCGGTATTTTTACAATCAATCCAATTGATAGATTAATATTTAAAGAATCACATTAAGAATCATATGTAATTGACATTGACTTTTTGGGACTTCAAGTCCCTTGTTCAAAATTCTTTTTGTGTACTCAGTCGTAGTCATACAGATCTAGTGTAAATCATCGTTAGATGAATATTTAAAGAATCACATAAAGAATCAGATGTAATTGACATTGAATTATCTGACTGGATACGTCAGTAGTTGAATAATGAATAGGATTCTCCCGTGAATAATTCAACGTCCCGGTGTGTTAATTATAATTCATACCATCTGATTGACATCGGGGTGATATATCATGTGCTATGAAGTATGAAATTAGACGTCATTGGTAATAAACATCAAAAGAGGTTCCGCGAAAGTTGGTAACCTTTTATCAGCTGTGTCCTGGCCGTCTCTTATCGTTCTCTTGCAGACAGAGAGCCGTCTGCGCGACTAGATAGAGAGAGAGTTTGTACATTTACTACTTACCGGGGACTCTACAGGGCTCTAATGACGTTGGGTTCCGCCTGGATTCATGATGTTTGGTGCAGACGGAATATATTTTCTTGCAGAGCGCGGCTGTGTCACCCGGGTGAATGGGTAAACGATAATGTTTGGGTTTCAGAGAAGTACGTGAGTGAGTCAGACTGTGGGTGAGTAATGTGTGTTTGATATAGAAGGCAGTGAATGAAGGCGTGTTTTAGTGAATAAAATACAGTACGTTAATGGGTAAGTGAAGTACGGGAATGAGCGGTTCAGTTAGATGAATGTGGAGAAAGAAAGCAGAGAAGAGAGGGACAGAGGAGTGAGTGAGTGAGTGAGTGAGTGAGTGAGTGAGTGAGTGAGTGAGTGAGTGAGTGAGTGTGTGTGCACGGGAGAATGTATGTACGTGTGTCCGTATGTATGTGTGTGTGTGTGTGTATGTGTGTGTGTGTGTGTCCGTGTGTGCCTGTGTGTGCGTGTGTACATGTGTGTTTCTCTCTGTCTCACTTGCTCACTGTGTGTGGGGGTGAATGAATAAGGGTGTTTGTGCGTGTGTGTACGTGTGAAAGAAAGATTGAGAGAGAAAGAGAGTGTGTGAGAGAGAAAGAGAGAGTGTGAAAGTAAGAGAGAGAAAGAGAGAGAAAGAGAGATAGAGAACACGCAATCAAACGATTAGATGGCTGTGTAGGAGGAGAAAGAGGGGGTCGTATCATGTAGCGACATATATAACGAGCGTGTGTATCTATAACTCTACATAGTTTGACGTTGTCACGCCATATCCTCCGGGATTACCAAACGATGACTAATGTACACCGGAAACTGAACTCCCCGGGATTGAGATCCAGGAATCGCTCGGTCGTGTCGAGTATGTTGAATCTCTCCCTGTGGACTAAAGTCCACTCTAAATAGAGAAGCGACAACTCCGTGTACAGTTTTACTGCGGACATGTCCGGAAGTGCCGAATTTGTGTTCATTAATTTTTCATATTTAGCAGCATGCTTGGTCTAGGGGTCAACGACCTGAGTCTCCAAGCAGATGTTGGAAGGCGAAATCGTAACGCTTTTCTGTAGTTATGGGTAACCCCATTTTGCGCCAAATCGTGTTAGGGACTTGTGCTAATCATCTTTTGTGGTCACACTAACGTGCGACGCATTTGCGTGTGAAGTCAGGATGAGCCATACAAATATGGCCAAATGTTACATGCTCAGTTTCGATACCAGATGTAATTGCTGAATCAAAAACTAATATACAATGATTAGAAAATCTTCAAAAACAAATTTTGCTGCAATAAAAGAATGTTCGCCTTTTTTCGCCACTTTGCTCCATTTTCTTTTTCGAAAATCTCAATTCGACGCAGTTCAGTGAGATACCTACTTTAGAAAATCCGTTTGAAACAAAAACCTTGATTTTTCCTTTGAAAATCAGCTTGGATATCAACATATCTCGACGTCCACTATACGCCTTGATGACAGAGTAACCTAGTCCTTGACCTAGTGATTTTAGCGTACAGTTAGTTAAAGTTAAAGTCCTTCCCGCACCGAAAGGTGCACAAGGCGGCGCCCATCTCCGGTTCCAAAGCCCTTGGGCCACACAACTTTGTGCAAGTCACTACAGCAGGGGGCTGGTCCACTGGCAGTGGTGTGTGTTTAACTTCCATACTGTTTCCCAAATACTGAGTGCTAAGCAGAGAAAGAAGTATGTACCATTTTTAGAGTCTTTGGTATGACCCGGCCGGGGTTTGAACTCAGGACCTACCTTGCACAAGGCGAACACTCTACCCACTCGGCCATTGCACTCGGCCATTAGCGTACAGTGGACGTCCAAAATTTGGAGGTACGTGTTTTGTTACATTTCTAAAGTCACTGATTGAAGATTATTCTAGTAACTGGTAATCGCATGTGACTGATGAATCTCTTCAACGCTGTCTCTGCTTCTGGTCGTAGAGGTCATGGGTTTAAACCCCGACCGTTGTCCTCAACCGACTTTCAGGCTACTGGAATGACTTAACGTTGCAGTTCATGAGATAGGACGTTAAGCCGGGGGTCTTTATTTTGCAGAGTCACGTTTCGAGCACGTTAAACAGCTTATGTTTATCTAATAAGAGCAGGGGTCCATCATTACCCTCCTTTCCAGGCTATACGCGTTGGGTTTTTGAAGGCTCCATGCACGACCCATGAGACACCGAGATAATTATAACTAATATTCCATCAGGAAAAAATGTCTATTATGATAAGAAAAAAACAATTACTAGTACACAATGTAGTTAAGGAGGCAAGTCCTTCTCAGTTTGAGTGCATCAAACCCGTATTAAGGTGGGTTATCCGTTATGATATACAAGCAAACAAACAAACAAACAAGCAAAAACAAATTTCATGGAATCTACTGTCGTATGATTATCGTGTGAAACAGAGAAAGAAAAAATATTTCCGCTCTGCTTTCGACATGGCTTTGAAATGAAAAAGAATGTGTCTTATTTTTTCGGAGTAAAGCTAATGTGATTCGGTTGAACAGCACATATATCAAAATTAGCATCCTCGTTAGCAACTGGTACAGTTACAAGATGCGTCTTCGAAGGATTTGTTGTAATTCAGCTTTATTACAATGGTTAAAGTACATGTCAATATAAATGATCCTTGCGGGCTTTACATTTCCTGAATGGTTTGCAATGCACGAGTCTTAGTTACGTTTACAACTCGGGGTTACAGGGAGAAGTCCGTAACCTCGCGTGGCTTGCCGAGACGAGACTGAACTTAGAACGATCATCCAACATGGCGCCGATGCGTGACGTAACGGTTTTTTGAAAGTTTGAAAAATGATGAATAAGCGAGAATACCCAAATATCGACGCTGAACTATTTTCATTTGTCATTATGATTCTTTAACATACAATAATTTGATTTCCAAACTGTTCATAAGATGGAAAGCATTTAGACATAAAAAAGGCAAAAACAGGGACATTGATTAAACATGTCAAAGAGCGCAACAGTGATAGGAAATACTCCTTACAAAGTAGTACTAGTAGGAAAACTAAACTACGGTCAGGACTGCCCAAGAACACCAGTCAGGGGACCGATAAAATCTGACGAGATTCTTAATGCGTGTGTCAATGGGGAAAAAGTATCTAAGGGACCACCAAAAAGTGGTCGCATTGGTCAGGTGGTCTTTGTGTAGAGGTGACCACTTGTATAGGCTTCACTGTAATTATATGATGATAAAACTTTGAGAACATCATTCAATTAATATTGCTTTGATAATGCACACAAACAAAGTGTATCTGAAATATACATTTCATAGACTCACTTTATATAGTGAGATTACTTGACAATTAACTTGTTTCTCGTATCAAAACGTTTTCACATAGCTTGTTGATCATGATTTAAAACAAGCCCATGGAAACAGTACTACAATGTCGGTCAAGTCCAACGTTGTTTTCAACATGGCATGGCATACATGGTAACTCCCTTTCACCCAACACTTGCATCCCCTTCAATTTTTATTGATAGAATCCCATGCATTATAAAGAAGAGTCACCGTATCATTTTTTGTATATATATATAACACTTCTCCAATGATATGCCACAACACGTTGTTATCTGAATAGAAATAGGTAGAAAATGTATTTGTGCTGTTTTAGAATGTAAAAAAATCAACATGAAAGTCAACACAATGCTATATTGTACTTCAATACATGAATGCTACAAAGTAAGCATTTTGGTCATTCCATTCTGTGATCAATATTGAATAAAGCAAGTCAAACTGAATCTAGTTAAACTTCTTTCTAGATTCGGACAATGAAATATTTGCTCTGTATTTGTAATATACAGAATGAAGTTACAAAACGACATAAAATAAATTCGTTCTGTCATATTATTCAATACTAACAGTATTAGGCCATATATCATCATGTGTAATATGTGCACGTACCGTTAAGACGTGCCACAACTCCACAACTCTCGACAAAGTTCTCGTATACTCTCGCAGAATCTCGCGATATCCACAACCCTCGACAAAGTCAGACAAAATCCTTGTACACTCTCGTAGAATCTCGCGACTTCAGTAAAGTTGCACTACATCATTGGCAGGTCAAAGCGTTCCTTGTTGAATGGAGCATTTGTAAAAGAGTTAAATCGAAACTATTTGTTTTTGAACAAACTCGAGGTAAAAGTTCCTCCACTAGTTTTCAAGGCATGGTAGAAAACGTTGAAGGCTAAAACAGATCAAGCCAACGGGTACGCAACGAATGATCCACAGTCTACCACTGCTGCCGTACCCGGTAAATCTGGGGCGTACCCTGATTTAATAATCTTTGCATAACGGTTTATAACTTGATGAATCAATGAAATTAACACCATCTTACCAGATGCCTGTTGAGTATGTGTGTTTTTCAATGTATACATTTTTTTGTATACCCACTTGACAAAAAACGTGGGATAGAAAATCTTCAAACTGTATATCGTGGTAGAGGCTAATCTCAAATGTACATCATATTTACATCAAGTATTCATAACTTCTCAGAAATGTATCTCTCTTTTCGTAACCAACAGTGTAAGATCAATTGTCGAGTAACTCAAAATTAGGGCAAGGCCTGATTTCGAAATACCTTAGGCGAAATGGGTTGAAGATAATTGGATTTTTTTTAGTTGCTGCCGAAGGTGGCTGTTGTGGTTCTTATCAGGCGTAAATGTTCGTGACAGCCGGTGAGCCTTTATGTCTAATTATCATCTTTTTGATTTGTTCATCAAGGAAAGGAAGACGAATTTCTCAGCAAGCATGGAAGAAAATCGTGCCGTTTCATCAGGTCGGTAAGTCGTTTGAAATTAAAATTGTTTATTTAACAAAAATCTTCTCACCTTCCTGATTTTCGGCATCTCGTCAGCTGTCAGTCCTGGCTTTATGAAAGGAGCGGAATATAGTCAGCAAACAGAAGAAAAAAACAGTCCTTTTGTTTATTTGCCAGTGCGCAGGTGCTGTTGCTATGGATTTAATAAAGGTTGTTTGATAGGCGTCCTTTTTCAATTCCTTTCCTTCTTTCATCTCTAATTACGTCTCCGTAAGAACACCCGCAAGTGCCGCACTTCGTTTTTGCTGACGAACGTCCTCCATAATGATAGGTCCATATCCATTTAAGTGTCGCATCTTCATCTTCAATCTTCTTCTCGAAAATGACTTCAAGATTGCCACGTACTTAAGGTGCCAATGACATGAAATTGTCGAAAAAAACGACGATGTAATCTTTAAATCAAGTGTATACTATCTGCTGTTGGTGGGACAACAAATTAGCAACTGGTCGTGACGTCATAGAAAGGACTCACCATTAGCTAGTATTGCCTGGAGTCCTCTCTGTGACGTCATGTTGTTAATTTGTCCCAACAAAGCGCACACAGTAGATAATTCATTTAAAGATTACAAAGATGCTTTCAGAAAAGACCAATTTTTCACGTGAATGATAGAGGGAATTCTCCTCACTGGCACTTTAAGATCGCTTTACGTACGTGAGCCTCAATCCTATTCGCCGCGCCGGCGATTTGCCAATTTCCCATTGCGCTGTTCCTGGCAGGAGGGCATACGCGTGGCTCCTTCTGGGATTTACTCGACACCACACAGCAGTTAAGTAGCGGTGATTTTAGAAACCCATTAAGGGAGACCCCCCTAAACGGCGTCAGGATTAATACGAGAGTGTTTTTCAATGAGCGACCTTGTAATGCTGGGCAATATCCTCTTCGTCTATGAATGGTATGTTCCCCTCGCTAGTGAGATACGCCGTTAAACCATTAGAGAAGGTGACGCACTTTTTCTTGGCGACTGCTGGCTCATGTTGCGCCCCGGGAGTCGATGCCGACTTCTTCGCTTCATCTAGAGTGACGGGCTGAGATAAAACCGTCATCTCTAAAATTTCCTCTCCCGAACCTTCAGGCGGCATCGCCACAAAGTCTGTCTCTGACGCAGAATGTTTATGGTTTGCGGGGTTTTCGTCTCCCTCTTTTTCATCCGGTTTTGTCCTTTGGGATATCTTTTCCTTCGCTTGATGTGACTCACGGATGGTCTGAAAAGTGTCTACGAGGATGGTGAGAGGCAGAGCTAGGATCACCACGCTCGAAATGGACCAAATTCCCGTCAGGCATCGACTGATGAACGCGGATGGGACGATGTCCCCGTACCCCACGGTCGTCATGGTAACGATGGTGAACCAAAATCCGGCGGGAATACTTGTCAACGACTCGTTTGTTCCCTTCTCCATGTAGAAGACCATGGTGGTGAAAACCAATCCCAACATGCTCAAGGCGAATAAAAGAGAGCTCAAGTTTGCAGCGCACTTCTTTAGTGTCGTTCCGAGAACACGCATACCCGGAGACGAACGACAAAGTTTGAAGACCCGGAAGACTCGAAACACGCGTAGAGTGTCAAAAGCTCCTTGAAACGCGGAGTCTTCAGGCACGCATAGACCAAGGTAGAACGGAAAAATGGAAATCAAATCCACCACGCTCATGAAGCTGAGTAGGTACTGTACTCTAACCGGCGCTGCGTACAGTCTCATAAGGTATTCACACGTGAACAGCGCGACACAAGCGCTCTCTATAGCGAAGAAGATGTGCTTACAGTTCCGAAAACGTACCGTCGGCACCGGGTCATCCAAAGAAGGGCCTCTACACGATATAGTCTCAATCACCGTCGCGGCAACTGACATCGCAATAAAGAATCCCGTAACGTAAAAGAATACTTGCCCGGCAGAGTTAGCCTTAGGGTTCTCTACAACGATCCATAATTTCTCCCGTAGTGACCGAGGTTCGCAGTCGGTGTCTTTGCCCGTTTTGTTCATGTCGTCCCATGAGTTCTTTCTGTCCATGTAGTTTTCAAAACAACATCCTCCTAAGTAGATATCCGGGTCTATCTGAAAGAACGCGAGTTCTTCTTCGTACGTCCCGAAATGAACGTTTTCGGAATGAGGGAAGTGGAGAGTGCTGGTGAGATAGAAGTTGAGAATGGTACGGAAAATCATAGGGTCCCGGTCAAAGCAATACTGCCCGGTGGTGGCGTTAAAGTAACGTTCCTTACCGGCGCTCCCGAGCAGTGTTTCCGGGTACTCCTCTAGGGTGGCCCGCCAAACCTCAAACTTCGTCCCGCCGACGTTCAGTAGGATTCTCTCGTCGCCGGCGTTCTTCCGCTGTTCTGTTGTGGGGAGGTCCTTGCGTTTGAGCAGCACGCTGAATTTCCGATGTCTCGGGCTGTATTTCTGCGCGAACTCGGTCGGCACGAGTCCGAGAAATGCAGCCATGTTCTCTTGACTTCCTTGTCTTTTCTTTCTCCGCCACAAAATGTAGATCTTGTCACACAAGCCAAAGGCGGCGAATGATTCACGACAGGCCCGTCTGTTTAAAAGGTATCACGCTGTGACGCATATATACATCGGGTCCGCCGGTGACAGACTCTTCGTCCGCCGTCCGACTACGATAACGTCCCGGCTAACAACCGCCTATCACTCACCAGTCATCCTCGGCTGTCCCGCTGTTTGTGCCCGCTTGCAGCGATGGCGCGAACCCCCTAACCTTATTGAACATTTTCTTATCTACCGTTGCACAACGTCCGACTCAATCGAAATGACTCCCAAAATCCAACCATCACACTCACTCTCTATACACCCAGATTCGGACTAGTCGATTCCACTCCAAGGGGGAGAAAGCTCCAGAGAGGAGGGACTCTAGGGACCCCTCTCTTTCCTCATTAAAACCTGTGCTGGCGTAATCCCTCAAAGTGTTCATGCGGGCAGTGATGTATTCATGCCTTGAAGAGATACACTTAAGGGCGGCTACAACCTATTTGCGTGGAAAATTACCTCGATCCAGATTGGTTCCGGCCCCTTTTGGGACGGCTGACGAGGAGAGTGGGCCTGAAAAGCCCCGGCAGTTATGCTTTCGTGATAAACATACAACTGTGAGACGTTCAATCATGGTTACTGTGTCCTCCCTATAGATACACACTGGCGGTGCTCTATCCATCAACAATCGCTCGGGGCAGAGACAACGTTAACCCGTTGTCAGTCAGCAAAATGCAACGCTGGCAGGAAAAGAAATTGAAGTTAGACTTTGGACGGAACAAGAATAATCACGATAGCTTATTAGAATGACAGTGCATTTATCCCTTTTATATTAGCAGTCTTGTTACATCCGTGAAAAATGGAGGTATTGTTTTTGGTCTGTGTGTGTTTGTGTGTGTTTCCGGGTATGTGTGGTCAGCATAACTTTAAGAAATACTGGATGGACTGTGATGATATTTGGTATGTGGGTAGGTGTTGGGAAGGCAATGCTCAAGGACGATTTTCGGTCCCCATGTGTGTAGATTTGGTACTGCAACAAAGCGTCCGGTTTTTGTCCTGGACATACTATGGTCTCTGTATTTTTTGTCTTCCTAGCCTTTTCCAAGAATAAGGCAACATATATCTCGATATTGAGGACGCGTCAATGTTGATCTTCCTGACATGGGTGGTAAAAAGGGGGGGGGGAGCGTTTCCAGGACGGGGAGCTTTTCAAAACTCCTATCTTTCTATATATTAAAGAGAAACGATTTGCAAACGATAAGATATCCTTTGAATGTGGTAATTTTTAATTCCTTTCAATGTGCCGAAAACACAGCTATAGCCAAACTGAAAAAAGCAACATTTGCGAGCAAATACAGCATATCTCCCTCCCTGTCACTGGCCATGCAAAAAATGTTCCGAATCTATTTGGCAAAAGAAGAATAATGAGTACAAGAGACACGACATAAAACAATATATTCCCTCCTATACCTGTATTATGTAGTGAAATATAGACATTACTTGCATTTATTCGCAAGACCACGTAATCCACGGGTTACGTCGGGCGGTTGTTCCTTATTCTGTTACCAAACCGTTTGTCTGACCGTCTGTGGAATGACTAAATTGCATCTCATACACACGGTGAGCTCTATGTACCTGGCATTTACTTCGTCCCTATAGTGCGCCAGTAATAACATGTGTGTGCTTTTCTATATCCGCACAGCGACCTGAACAAATGATAGGGTTGACGTACCTGTATGGAAAATGTCAACAGATACTGTAAAATGTATAATCTAAGAGGGATCATTGTGAGTGAGTTCACAACACTGTGCAATGTGTTGCTGATATTCACTGGATTGATAAACATCATCTTGTATTCGGAAAATGCATATTTTCGCGAAAACAAAGATCTGTCGATTTTCTTGTCACTGGAAATGCAATAAAACGTTAGGTAGGTAGGTAGGTAGTCGACGTGTTTACGTGCGAGGTGCACCGTCGGGGTTATACCGCCCTTTGCGGGGTGACATACCCTTTCGTTGGCTGATACTAGACTGGGATGCGCCAGGTCTCCTGTCCGTGTAAATGGTGTAAATCACTGTATGGCTGATACGAGACGGAGGTTCGCCAGGCCTCCATCCGGGTGATTTGTAGTGAATCACCAACTCCAGACAGAAGGATTTGGACCATCGCACACCGGGGCATGCCCCTACTCTTTTTCGAAAGGTGTGGTGGGTTTTTTTACGTGCGCGGGGTGTGGCTCTCCCCAAACACGGGACCTCCATTTAACGTCCTATCCGAGGGTTATAAAACGTTGACGCTGTCCAATAATTAAAGCATTTTACGGTATCTGACTCTGCTATCTGTAGATATGTTTATGTCTATGCCATCTGTTGTTATCCCTTGTTATAGTGACTTTTATTTAACCTTGAAACCAAGACACCACGATGGTTTTCAACTGATTTACATTTGCTGACAGATGCATTAATGCTTCGATAGATTCTCCCACCCCATACAAATATGAGATAGAACCATACTGCGCAATACCATCTGAAATGTGAAATAGAAACAAACTGAAATATAAATCCCCTTTAACATGTTCAATGTTTTTTTTCCAGTCAGAGGTACTGGTATTGATTTGTTTGCCAGTTCACTAGACGCTGAAGAAGAGTGATGGATGTCACTTGAAACGTCCGCAGGTAACCTCCGAATCTTATCCAGTTTAAGAAGGTTGAATTGTCTTAAAATACAGTTTACCTGGATGCCTAGCCTTCAAAATCGTATAGCCCCTGAAATATCAAATGGAACCAAAGTGAAAAAAATCACGGAAATGTAAAATCGAGTCAAATTGATGTAGACTCCCAGCAATGTAGAGGGACAAATGGGTTTCAAAGGCGGCCGGTCTCGGTCAGTGCTTCCCGCGTTTGACGTCATATGTGCCCTTGGTCACATCCACTGCTGACAGCCAACAGTTATCGGGCTACGAATCCGTCAAAACAAATTATGTCTCTTTCTTCTCGTAAGCAGAGAAGTGGATCCGGGCAGTGACGTAAGTGGGTTCTGTGTGGGTCGAATCTTGTGCATGGGGAAGACAATATGATGATGATCCATTGTGTTCTGCGGTTCAGGTGGAAACAACCTCTGGCTGCATTCAGTCTTTCTTCATTTCTTTCCACTGTGTCCTTCTTCCTGCAAGCTGCCGTAGCTCTCTGAGTTTCTTTGGAGTTTCTAGGTTTCCTTTGTTTTTGAAGACAATATACTGTACAAGAATGGAAAGGATGATCTTTCAATAGAAATCAACAAATTATTGTACTTTTTATCATGTTTCACTCCATACCACAGGTCTGGATGAAATATATTGTTTTTGTTATTTTCTTCTGTTTCTGCTTCTTCTCCTCCCGTCATTTTTGGCCAAATGACCTGAAATTTGGCACAAGAGCAGAGTGGGCCAATACCCCCGCCTTTTTTTCTTTTGTTCTTTTATATACACCTTTGAAATTATTTCATTGAGTTTTTTGACAAGGAATGTATATTTTTAGACAAGGAATGTATATTTTGGCCTCCTGTACCCTGGTTTTATTTCATTTACACCCCAATCTCTACAGCGGCTATCGGACATTAAACATGTTCTGATTTCTAAGTAATGGTCTTTGCATTCTCACCCATTGAAACTATATTGATACATAGACAAGATTGGCCGTTTTGTAAATACAACGTTAATGTGGAGACCGGAAATTGATTCAGATCAGATGGCGGAGCGAGTCTATTCTCCAAGCAGAGGTTAGGCTTCCACTGTTTTTGGACGTCTTTTAAGGCGTTTTTATCGGGTTTTCTATTTGTCAGGTTTTTTTTTTTGTCCGCCAGTCAAACGAAAAGAAAACCTGACAAAATAGAAAGCCCGATAAAAACGCATTAAAAGACGTCCAAAAATAGCGGAACCCTAACCTCTGCTTGGAGAACAGAGTGAGTCCTACTATGCAGGTGCATCAAAAACATAACGTCCAAAAAAGTAGTAGCACAACGACGCTGAGTTATGATTTGAAAGGTCTTTAACTCAATCTGTCCTGTCTGTTCCTGCACCTGTTACTTTGAGTCGCTAGGGGGAATTAGGCCATGTTGATTTGATCATATGGATGACATCCACCACGCGTGCATCAATTAGGTAAAATAACGCAGGTATGCATCCTCTACTGTGGTGAAACATTCTGCATTCTCTATTGGCGAAGAGAACAAAGTATGCCATGTTTTCAGATAAGCACGTAGTGTTATCAACAAATGTCACGGCTGGGTTCTTTTACGTGCAAAAGACTTAACGCTTCAGACTTCTCAAGACTAGGAATTGACGACTTTTATCGCCTAATGATCATGTGAATATTTCCTGCCGCTCTTTTTGTTTGTTTGTTTATTTTTATTTATCCAGGGGGTTACATATCGCCTGTAATGGCGTTTTCAATGTGCCCTGGGGGGCAATTCCCACATCGTTCAAACTTGAATACATAAGATAACAGAAATAACACAAACTGTAATTAAATAATAATACAAGGTAAACTTAACTAAATGCTTCGAAATACTAACTTATTACAACTGATTTCAAATAACAAAATGAATAAAGCAATAATATAACATAATATAACATAGAAAAACAATGGAATAACGTCAGAAAAGAAAGGACTAGAACGGTAGCTTTAATCATCATGGTTCTTTTTCAAAGGAACCATTCAAATATACTGCTTTCTTAATCTCCGTTAGAAACCTTCTTTAAGCCTTTGATCTCCAAGCAGGTCTTCGGAAGCGAAGTCGTGACGGTTTCAAGATCTGATGACACGGCCCCGACTCGGGCGTGTTTGATCAGGTCTTGGGCCCAGTCAGAAGTTGTCACAAGTTCGCCCCACAAGATCTGTCTGGGGATCAATGTAACGCCCTGGAGGAATTCAGCAACGACATTACCGTTATTTCTTCCTGTAGCTTTAATCATCATGGTTCTTTGAGCACCACAGTTGTTATTCAACCGCCCGCTGGTTATATCATATTAGGCCCTACTGACTCGATGATGTGTTTATGGTGGCCTCCTTCAGAAACCTGCAGGCCACAGAACAGTGATGAAGCTTCCTATCTTAATATATGGCAATCATGTAAGAAAGAAGCTGTCAAAAGTCACCTACCAGAGTTTTAGTCCATGAAAAACATGCATTGGCAGGGCTGTCAGGCCTCCAAAGTTTCAATCTAGAGCAAAATTTCAACTTTCTAATCGGCGGAACCCCTACGAATCCGGGCTTGTTTACCAAAGTTGACCTCTGACCCCCTTCTCCACCTGATAATGGATGAATGAAAGTCTGATTTTTCAACTTAAAAGAAGGTAGAAACCCTTACCTGTAAAATCCAGCTCCAAAATATCAACATATCCTGGAAAAAAGCCCCTTTACAGCTACCTTTACCAAGGGTACCAAACCTATTTCCTAAAAGTTGGCCTTCTGCGCCTGAGCCAGTTACCGGTCTGTCCCCTTAAGCTTGGGCCCATATAGGAGAGGGCAATGCTGTAAAAGCGTTGATGAAGGTCAGACATCCAGGTAATAAGATACACCAAAAATAGTTACTCAAGCAACTGGATAAAATTTTTGAAACAGTCAGACTTTGAACCATCTGAAATTGTCTATACTTCATTAACATATCTATTCAGAGTTTTGGTATAAAACCTGGTTCTGCCAGATCTTTCCTTAGTCACTGACGAAAGACAGCGGATGCTATCTGAAACGTCTTACTGTTTCAAAATCTTATCCAGTTGCTTGAGTAACTATTTTTGGTGTATCTTATTACCTGGATGTCTAACCTTCATCAACGCTTTTTGGTGAATGCTGTAAATGGTAGTTTTATGTTCGCGGTGTCATGACCTCTTCGCCGCGAACTTAAAACCACGGCGATTTTGTTTGTTCTGTCTTCTGCCCGTTAACTCCCTTGTTTCAACCGTGAATTTAAGCCCAACGCATGCGCAAACAATCAATTTTCTCCCTACCGCGAGATTTAGTGCTTTTAATTTCCTTTTCAACGACATTGTTACATGAAGTTCGAAGTAGGAGTTTTACAACAGATGCGCTCATTTCATGAGTTTCACGACAATCATATCATTTTGCGGTAACTTACGAATACATCTTGTAGTCAATCCAGCTCACAACGATTTATCGATTTGTGAGGGCCAACTTTTTTTCTTTAAAAAACGGATAAAAGTGAACGCACATGTGGATGGCATCCATACCTTTTGGCTAGTGTGGGCTTCATGGACTCCAGTCGTCGGCTTCAGGCAATACTGGCTGTTATTACATTATCAGTGAACGCCAGCTGTGCACAGTGTAGTTACTAACACTTTAATCATGCGTTTTATGATCAGTTCACTACATGGGGTAGGTAACGTTAATGACTTTTTGTTCGAATCACGTTGTGATTGAACCGTACTATCAAAGAAGAAAAGAAAGAAAGCAACTTGAACAAAAACAAAATGCAAGCACAACAAAATTAACAGATCTGTAACAAAATATGCGTTTTTAAGTTAAGTCTAAGTAAATAAGAAAGGCGCCAAACAATAGTACACAGTTAGTAGATTGTACATCACTAAAAATACTAAAAAGTAACACCAAAGTAACCTCCTTGGTAAAATCAATCACCTTACTTCATACAACCCGAACTACCTTAGTACAATCTGTTCTACTAATGCTATGATAAATCAACCCATAAATATCACTATATACATGTTATACATGTTACATGAACGATAACTAGTAATCCTGACAAAATTAAGGAAACTCTAATAATAAACATACTACATAACAAAGAAGATACTGAGTAACATACAATGTATGTACATCATTGTGAAATGATGGTAAGTTCGCTATTAGTCATCTACAAGTAAACTTAATTCAATCATACTTTGCCTAAAATTATCTTAGTTCTGAAACCAACTATCAATTAACATTTTTAAGAGACAAAATCAATTCGTAAATGCAAATACTACTCCTAATATGGTGTCAGTGAGTCTTTAGATGACACAGATGACTGAACTACCTGCTGCACTCCTCACACTTCTATGGTTTGTCCACAGCGTGAGTTCGCATGTGAGCCTTTAAATTACCCGCCTGACTGAACTGCCTGCTGCACTCCTTACACCCGTATGGTTTCTCCCCTGTGTGAGTACGCATGTGGTTCTTAAGAATACTCTGTGTACTGAAACACCTGCTGCACTCCTCACACCTGTAGGGTTTTTCCCCAGCGTGCGTTCTCATGTGTTTCTTCAGAGTACCCAGCTGGCTGAACTGCCTGCTGCACTCCTTACACCTGTATGGTTTCTCCCCTGTGTGAACACGCATGTGATTCTTCAGAATACTATGTGTTCTGAACTGCCTGCTGCACTCCTCACACCTGTACGGTTTCTCCCCTGTGTGAGTTCGCATGTGACTCTTCAGCTTGTGCAGCAGACTGAACTGACTGTTGCACTCCTCACATCTGTAGGGTTTTTCCCCAGTGTGAGTTCGCATGTGAATCTTTATGTGACTCAGTGTCCTGAACTGCTTGTTACACTCCTGACACATGTATGGTTTCTCCCCCGTGTGAGTACGCATGTGCTTCTTCAATGCATCCAGCTCACTGAACTGCCTGCTGCACTCCTCACACCTGTAGGGTTTCTCTCCTGTGTGAGTACGCTTGTGAGCTTTTAGATGACCCAGCTCTCTGAACTGCCTGCTACACTCCTCACACCTGTAGGGTTTCTCCCCTGTGTGAGTGAGCATGTGCTTCTTCAATGCAAACAGCTCACTGAACTGCCTACTGCACTCCTCACACCTGTAGGGTTTCTCTCCTGTGTGAGTACGCATGTGAGTTTTTAGATGAGACAGATCGCTGAACTGCCTGCTGCACTCCTCACACCTGTAGGGTTTCTCCCCTGTGTGAGTACGCATGTGAGTCTTTAGATGACCCAACTTACTCATCTGTTTGCCGCATTCCCCACAAGTATAGGGTTTCTCACCCGTGTGAGTACGCATATGCGTCTTCATGTTACTCAGTGTGCTGAACTGCCTGCCACACTCCTCACACGCGTAAGGTTTCTCCCCTGTATGAATCCGCATGTGAGACTGAAGAGCATCCAGCCGACTGAACTGCTTGCTGCACTCCTCACAACTGTAGGGTTTCTCCCTAGAGTGAGTCTTCATGTGTCTCTTCAAATGACCTGGCTGACTGAATTGACTGCTGCACTCCTCACACCTGTATGGTTTCTCACCTGTGTGAGTACGCATGTGAGTCTTAAGATGACTCAGCGTACTCGTCTGTTTGCCGCACTCTCCACAAGTATAGGGTTTCTCACCCGTGTGAGTCTGCAAATGCTTCTTCATGTCACTTAGCCGACTGAACTGCTTGCTGCACTCCTCACAACTGTAGGGTTTCTCCCTAGAGTGAGTCTTCATGTGTCTCTTCAATTGACCTGCTTGATTAAATTGACTGCTGCACACCTCACACCTGTAGGGTTTTTCACCTGTGTGAGTCCGCATGTGAACCTTCAGATGACCTGCCTGACTGAACTGCCTGCTGCACTCCTCACACCTGTAGGGTTTCTCACCTGTGTGAGTACGCATGTGAGTCTTTAGATGACTCAACGTGCTCATCTGTTTGCTGCATTCCTCACACCTGTAGGGTTTCTCCTTTGCTTTAGACCCCGCAGAAGAATCCTCTCTCACCTTCCTCTTGGTATTGTCCAAACCCCGAACGTTACTTGTCGCCATCTTTGTATATCTAAAAAAAAAGAATGTTTTTTTATTGGTCAGAAATTATCTGCAATGGCAGGCTTTCTAGCGCTGAATTGATGCAGGGCTTACAGGTTTCACATAATACACAACATATACATATCTTATCCACATTTGCATTATGTGGAACTGTCGCAAGGGTCTGGGCGGCTGCCATTCGGCGCCAGCAGGTGACCCCAAATACGACCTTCCCCAACCGATGTCAGGTACCCATTTACACCTGGGTGGAGTGAGGCAAGTCGTGTAAAGCACCTTTCCCAAGGGCACAAGATCGGCGACATGACAGGATTCGAACTCGGTTCTGAGCCGAACGCTCTGCCGCTGCGCCACACGACCCCCCGGTGGTCAATCTGTGGAGACAATACAATATAGTAATTTGCACATTGGTGCTCCTACCTTTCCATCTGGGCTTATTTCTATTCTACTTTAAAAAAGGTGATTTGCTGCTGCGCCGCGTGCCTGCGAAGCTGGTGTATTAGGCAGAATGTCAGTTATACCGGCTTTAAAGATACAGCATTATACATTTGAATGCTATTATTTTGAGCAATCAGCGAGCCACATCAAGAACCCTCCATGTCAATTTTGAAGTGTAACTGAGAAATAGAGGGACAGTTGATAGATCCTAACTAAGACAACTTCTGCTATTTGGATGGAGAAGATGATCAACTGATAAAACCTTGTTTGCATGCTAAATGAGAAACACTCATAATACATCAGTCGAAAGGGTTAAAATTATTTGGTGAAGGTTTGATCAACCGTGTACACTGAATTAGGAATTTGTGCTGCTTTCGCTGCTCCGGCACAGTACAATCGCATGCTTGAAAACTCGTCTTTGTTGTCGCTAGTTGAAATATTGTTCTCATCAAAAGATCCCGTAACCCCCTTAAGACCCCCTGACCAACATTCCGACCCCCGTGGATCCACCAAGACAAAGAAAGCACACATTTTCACCCGAATCTATCCAAAATATACTAATCGTTACGTACCTATAACAGTCTACTATTCTTACCTGTAGTGTAGGTTCACTTGTAGAGTTTCTACCGAAATGAGATCGAATTCTTGTTGATTCACTCTGAAACCCCACCGCCGCTATAGCGGGAAAGATTTGACCTGGGGCGGACGGAGGGTTTTGAAGTATACACTACATGTATCAACTGAGCCTTTCAATCACACCGATTGGTCACTAAAAAAAAAGATAGTTCGTCTAGCTTTCGGAGAAGTAATTTGTATGCTTTCTTGTCTTTGATTTCACTCGTTCACATAATTTCTTATCGTAATATTCCGTAACCCCCTCAAGACCGCCTCGTGTACAATTTCCGATCCCTCCAAATCAAAGAAAGCATAAATTTCTTTGTGATAAAAAGCTACTCATCGTTTCGTAACTAAAACAGTCTATTATTCTTACCTTTTGTAGACTGTAGAGTCTTTTCAAATCTGCGAATGCTGCGGTCTGAGATTACGAAAAGACGAAAGAAACTTCTCCACGCCGCTTTTCACACCTCACCAAACACACGGGAAGAAGAAACCGGTAACCCGGAAGTACTCTACCGACCTAAGTCAAAGGCCGTAACCTGATTATTCGAATGTTGTCTACGATATTCCGATGCATACTAGTAGATAATACAATCAGGCGATTTTTCTGTCGTCGTCTGCTAGAGAGGGTCGAAGCAAGTTGCTTATGTATTCGTTAAAGATATCTTAAATGGCTGACGCCAAACATAAGTTATATCAATTGATCTGACAATGTCTGACCTTGGTCTGACAAAGAGGTTTGGGCAAATTTTCTTTTCCTCAAACATATGCTCGTCCCTACAAAACAACAAACTACAAAATTTAGAAGAACTTGTAGATTTCGTGACGAAGGACTGTGAAGTATGACGGTAACAAGCGACAGATTGACTGGCCATTAACGTTTTCTTCATTTACTACGATGGCTACTATGGTCAACAACCAGCCGTGCAGCAGCGTCACCTAGCAATTTGGTCCAACTCTGCAGAATTTACAAAAGCGCTCATCGTCGATCTGCCCATAATAAGGAATATGCTCTTTTTGTCCGACGTAACGTTGGAAAAAACAACCAGTGATTAACTTTTGCGTCACCTACCATCTCGACCGCCTGGAAAATAACCGCGTTAGCTTTAGCCGCTCCCAACAGTCGATATATTTTTGGCTAATACACTGTATCTCAATTTATGTAAAAGAAAACATGCCTGGCCAACTTTGTATGGATTAATTTCGCTCTGAAGAAATATCGGTACTTCAGAGCCGGATGTTACTGGCCCCGTATTACAGTTCAACACTGGGCAGGACTTCTTAACGCTTCGCTGCGCTCTGAAGTATGCTGCTGCCCTCTTGATAACACACCACAAGGGCTCTTCAAACCATATATGTAGTGGAAGTGGTGTTAGCCCAATTTTGAACGGTCACTTCTTGAATAAAACCACTTGTATATTTCCTAACTGGTTGAGATGGATTTGCGGGTAACTTGAGGGCTGTTACGACTTCTTGTTTCAGTATTCAACATGTTAAACCGGCCTTTTCACCAGTTTAGTCGTCCAATTTTCTTCGTGCAAACATTTTGTTAATCTCCTATTTATGAAATTCTAGATACGGCTATGGTGAATCCAAGACTTTTTATATTTCCGGTGTTTGCAGCATTGACAGAATTGGCAGTTCACGTAGGTGAGTGAAATCGTTTTTAACCCTACCTAGATCGGGCTTTTTTTTAGACTTCTGGGACCGGGAGGGCTTATTCGCCCCCCCCCCCCCCATAACTTCCAAACGGTATAATGTATCATCACCAAATTTGCAGAGAGTGATGTACATGTGAGTCGTTATAATTCCTGTAAATTTGGTAATGTTATGACGTAATATTACGTAATTATGACGTCGTTGATGTCATTTTATTGGCTTAAACCGTCTAAATAGGGAAGATTGTACATGTGTGTTTTTTCTTCTCAAAGACTTAAACATTGACAAAAATACAAGTCTTCCGATGTAATAACATAATAGATTTTACCCCAAAAATATAAGATATCGCTGTATTGGGGTCATAATATCCTCTTGGAGTAGAGCGAGTGTATACGCGCTGTTTGGTTGCTTGGAGACGACGGTCCCACGTTTTCGTAAACGTCATTCTTGTATACTTCACAATGGACCTTATTTCCAAATGCCATTTGTTCAACAGAATCTTATATAAATCCCATTCGATAGATAAATTCAACTATATCCTAGGGAGAAATAAACCTTACAAATAGGTAATGTATATCAAAGAATGTCTAGACCTTAAAACCAATTGTGTATGATGCGTTGGGCTCAACATGTTAATTTACTCATACATGTATCTATCCATATACATTACTTCATTTGTATCCACTTGACTGTATGTATAGATGTAGTAGACCTTACAAAAGTCGCTGTACTTTTTTGTGTTATAAAGATTTCTTCATGTAACGCCAACTGCCATATATATATATAATCCCACCGGGTACCCTTAGACCGCCACATGACGAAAAACGGTGCTATCGAGACCTCCTTAAAAATGTCTTGAACACCTGGCCACTATTTGAAGTGTGCATACTTCGAGGATTACTGATACTGCATTTGTAAATCTCTTTAAATTCGCTGTTTCCTTAAATGACAGTCTTAAGGAACCAGCCGTAATTATGTGAGTTGACGTCATAACTGATTCATAATTGATGACGCCCTCTATTCATACGTTCGCTTATCTTTGAACATTCAGTTTTGTACATGTGTTACAGATGCAGTAGCTGACGTCACCCTTGTGAACGAGCGCCCCCTTGTGGACACATCAGAAGCGCAGACGTTCCTGAAATGCGTGACAAACACCGTGGACACTGTCAAGTTCACGGCTGAAGGATCATGGGTAATTCCGGATTCAGCGATGACAAGTACTATAGGTATGTACCAACCTTATATGAAAATTGACCTAAATAAAAGAAAAAAGAAAAGTGACTAAGGTTTAGGAGCCATAAGAAACTGAAAGAAATTAAACGAAAAGAAATGTGCGAGTCTGGACTAAAGTAACCTGAAACACGCTTATAACATCTATCGTTATACCTAATTGTTATACTTTCTCTTTCAAGATTTCTTTGCTTTGAATGGTTTGCTAAAGTGGCAAATCAAAATTTTCATCTTTACGCGAATTATTATTTCTCTTGTAAAATGCCATTTTAGGAAACTCTAGATTCTGAGGAGTGGCCTTGTTTACGACTGCTGTATACATATATAAAAGGTCGTTCACGACCCGGGTACGCATGCGGAGCGCCATGCATTGTGGTAAATATGTCAAAGGCCCCGGATACAAAAAACAAAGCACGTCTGAACATTATTATGCTGTGGCAATGGTCGAGGCAAGAGTCGGGGGCCTTACCCTTTGACCTTGCGCATGCGTACTCGGAATCATGAACGGCCTTATTGACGTTCCCGTCATGTCTGCAGGTCCAGAGGAGTGGCCAGGCGGCATGTTGACCTTCACACCTGAGGGAGGGGCGGCCAGGACAGGTGTGTTCACCTGTGGCGGAACAGACAGCAGTGGACAGACGTTCTCAGTCTCAACCGCCAAGACGTTATCCTCAGGTGACAATCAATGCTACTTTGCCCTATCTATAACATAGTCAGACGATGTTGACCAATCAGAACCGCCTCATTCGGTATTGATCACGAGGCTGTACTATCATTGGCCTAGCCTGGGTGCCATCCGATTACTACCGGGGCTCTTTCACTCGCTACCCTGAAAAAATACGTATATTCAGTGTGGCGAGTGTATATAGGAGCACCCAGGCTATCATTGGCCAGCTAGTGGTCAGTAATTAGAATAACCACCACTTGTTCGTGTAATTGCATTATACGTGTCCGCGTATTCAAAAAATAATGATTTTCAGCCAGCTTCTGATTGCAAATAACATACATGCATGACAATATTTTGACCTATAATTAATGTTGATTTTGCACCTTTTTCCTTTAGTGTCTACTGTGACATATAGCCTAGGCAGTTTCTACGCCGAATAAACCACCGAGTGAGCGAGGCGAAATACTGCCCTTTTTTAACCCTAAGTAAATATACATATCTTACTTGGTCTGCTCGAGTAAAGTAGATTTTACTGTAATACAACTGATTTATTTTCCACACAGCGGTGTTTTTCTCGACGCAGTTCACAGTGACGGCCAGCATCGGAGATTCGGTAAAATTACACATGGCGCTGTCGGGGTCAGAGGCCGGGAGGTCACAGGTCAACATCCGCTGGCAACATGACGGCAGCCTCATCGTCATCAAACTCAACAGGGGGAATGTAGCTGAACGTGTAAGTGATAAATGTTATTATTAATACACGAGTAAGTGATAAATGTTATTATTAATATTGATATACGGTAGTCTCATTATCACATCCACAAAACTAAAAGTCGGTGTAATCGCCCTATGATGTAACGCACCAGCTTAAAGGCAACCTAAGAAAGTCGTATTTTCAAAATTATTTTTTTTGGGTGATTTTTATCCATAGTTAGTTTGAATAACACTATCCCATTGCATATCGACCATCATGGAGCAAAAATTCACTTCAGTAATATTAGATTTAATCCACTTTCAATATGCAATGGTCGCTACGTACCCCGCCAACAAGCCGACAATGGAAGCAGACTAAAGCTAACAAGACCGGGTTCTAGCCTAGCTCTAACTATATAGGGAGAATATTTGCCAAGGAAGTTTGGGCACCAGAGGAGGGTTTCATTTGCGGGGGAATATATACCTTACCGTGGACTGACTCTACTGGCCAATTATTCCTTTTTTTGCCGAATTTTACGATCCGTACCCCCCGTAGGAGGGCCTGGTGGAGACTAACTGGGTTCCAGGCTAGTCTGACAGGTGTGTGCGTTCCTTCCATAGATTGAGATTGCGGAGACATTTGACAACGTGGTTGCAGAAGACGCGGGCATCTATGAGTGTTTCACTTCCGAGTCGACTCGGAGGGAGGGGAACCAGGGGATCGTCCGTCTCATCGTGAGAGGTGGACTAAACGACATCGTTACGTTTGTGTCGACCTGTTGTCGATTTCAAACAAAAATTCTCTGACAATGACAATATGAATAAAAGTGTAATATAATTTTGATTTTAAAAGTGCGCTTGCCTTTCGTATCGTCATTTTGGCGTAACGGTTAGGGTGTTTAGCCTAGAACCCAGAGGTCCTGGGTTCGAATTCTCTGACATGCCACCGATGTTGTGCCCTTGGGAAAGGCACGTTACACAACTTTCCTTACTCCATCCAGATGTAAAATGGGTACCTGACTTCGGTTAGGGAAGTAAAAGGCGGTGGAAGGAGAAAGATGGGCTCCACCTTCCAATACCGTGCCCTAGACATAGTGGATAACAACCCACTGCCCCTACTGCCTCATAAAAGTTATGGAACTATCTATTTACCTTTACGCCCAAAATAGTTCCTCAAGCAACAGGATAAAACTTTGAAACAGTCAGACGTTTCAGACAGAACCCTCTATCTTTCGTCAGGGACTAAGGAACGATCTGGCAGAACTAGGTTTTATACTATCTTTACCTTTCATTTCCTTTTTAGGATGTCCTACGAACAAGTGGGGTCAGAATTGTGAGGAGGACTGTCCGGCCTGCTACAACGGAGGCCAGTGTGACCACAACACCGGGGAGTGCGCATGCGCACCGGGGTTCATGGGAAATAACTGTGAGATAGGTGAGCTGGACACAGGCTTACCGTGTACTGGCTTAAGAGTTGATTCTTCTGATAAGGATTTTAAGGATGTTTCATCAGCTTTAGTTTCATGGTTCGTCTACAGAAACGTAAAGAATGTCTTGGTCACCAAGAAGTCAATTCAGTCAGTCTACTGTTTCTTTGTTAACAGAGTAACACGGAAACTTAATCTTGCGAATGGATTTGCATGAATTTTTTTCTTCAAATTGAACCACACCTTTACCACTTATATGAAACGAAACTTAGAACATGAAAACTGTTTAACATAATTGTACATCAATATGCCTTTGATGTAAAACCGTTTCCCTAATTCCTATAGCCTTTTCCAATATTTCAGGGTGTGGCGGGAACAGGTTCGGACGCGAATGTTCTCATCAGTGTGACGCTGCCAGCGGGGATAATGGCGCATGCGCAGGTCGTGTCTTCTGCGTCCCAGATCCCCAGGGCTGCTCATGCGCAACAGGGTTTACCGGGATCGACTGTACCGAAGGTGAGTGGCACGAAAACAGGATCTAGCTAGATTGTCGACTCATAGCTAAATCATGAACAGAGGACTAGAGAAAAAGCAATGGTGCGTTTAACTTTGCAAAACTTTAATATGTTTACCTCACCACTGTACATGAATAAGCACAAAATGAAAACCAAGAATGTATGTAAGAAAATTCTAGTATATGATGTTTGTGGTGTTTAAGATTCACAACATATATTTCATGATGTTATGATTCTATTTTGGGTCGGAACAGACATAACCTGAATCAAGAGTTGCACTGTAATTGCAAACACAAAAATTTTGGATCCAACTTTTCGACTGATCAGCTCCTGTCTTTGTCAAGGAATAAGCAATCCACTGCTTCTGTGACGTCATTTTATGCAGATAGAACACGTGAATCGGTTAGCAGTGGATCATACGCTGCAGAAAGTCTACCGCGCCCCCGTCTCTGCTGAGGGATGGTTGTAAAGCCCGGATGTAGATGGTCCTCTTTGTTAAGAAAAACTGTCTATTCTTCTTTCACCGTTATCATCTTTCAACCTAAAAAGTTATGAAACCATGGCCAAGGCCTACTGATTTGCATGCAGATGCTGTCACAAGTACAAGTTAACAATTACGTATACAGATTCAAATTTATCTGGCAACTTCCGGGTTTAACTATCCAATATGGCGGCCAATGGTTACGTCATAGATACGTGACTGCAAACACCGTATCAAATGACTGATCCCATAGCTCGCCCACTTGCGACGAAATGTAGAAATGCAAAATAAAAACTTTAAAAAATGCAAATTATTTGACAGACATGCAGCCACTCTCTCATTGAGTGCATCGCTAATTTCCATGCTACCATTGCTATGGTAAACAGTCTAGTCAGGATCGGTCAATTCTTTTGTTCTCCAGCCTGTTCGGCGGGAAGTTTTGGCGGGAACTGCGCACAGCAGTGCCACTGTACCGACAATGAACCCTGCGACCGTTACACAGGAGCATGCGCACAAAGCTGTGCCGAGGGCTGGGAGGGTCCATCCTGTCAGCAAGGTGGGTGTTGTATTCCAAAACCAGCCAGAGAAAAGTAATTATATCTTTATGCTTTACTGGTGAACCTTTTTTTGTAAATTGTTAAAAGCACATATCGTCTACAATAGGGAAACCTATTGATGTACAAAATGACTAATATACTGGTGGACGTAGCGACTAATGAGTATCTAATACCAGCCCAGAAAAGGACAAGAAATAGCCATGCCTTAAGTATCAGACTTTTCAACCTAGGATTGATGTGTTCAAAAATTCGTATTTTCCCAGAACGATCGTAGAGTGGAACTCGTTGCAACCAAGTACCGTGGAAGCATCCTCATTAGACAGCTTTAAACAATATATGCAGTTAGATATGCGAAGGGTAGACGTGACAGGTCGTTCGGTGTAATATAACCAGCTGCTGCTGCGCCGCGTGCCTGCGAAGCTGGTGTGTTACGCCGAATGGCGGTTGTACCGGCTATAAAGATACAGCTAGATACAGACAGAAACCTGTCAATGTTTATTCTGCAATAATACAGAGACAAGGTTAGCAAGACACAATATCTCATATTAACTGAGGAAATCTCAGTGTACTATACAAGTACCTGTCCAGTACTTTTTGTCAAACAAATGTCACTGATACAGCTGTTGTACACGCACAGTTTCTGTACCTGACGCCTGTTCCACCAGCCCCTGTCTGAATGGCGGCACCTGCCAGGTGACGCAGGACAGCTTCAGCTGCACCTGTACAGGTGACTTCACGGGCGCCACCTGCGAGACACCTGGCAACACACCGGCACCAGGTAGGACCTCCCTGCACAGATATACGTATTCACTTCATTCATTAACATATCTCCTCACTTTCCTCACTTCACTCAGGTGTAAATGAGTACCTAGCTCATCTAGAGTTAGGGACGTCCCTCGGATAGGACGTTAAATGGAGGTCCCGTGTTTGGGGAGAGCCACACCCCGCGCACGTTAAAGAACCCACCACACCTTTCGAAAAAGAGTAGGGGAATGCCCCGGTGTGCGATGGTCCAAATCTTACAGTCCGGTCTGGGATGACATCTTGAAAAGGTGATAGTTCACCTGTTATGTCAATCCTTCCACAAAATGTGGTAAATCGAAATGAATAAATAAATATCTAATTAATCAGAGTTTTGGTATAAAACCTAGTTCTACCAGATCTTTCTTTAGTCACTGGCGAAAGATACCGGATGCTGTCTGAAACGTCCGACTGTTTCAAAATCTTATCCAGTTGCTTGAGTAACTATTTTTTGGCGTGTCTTATTACCTGGATGTCTAACCTTCATCAACATACGTCAACTTTGTTTGCCATTTTTTGTTATCGGAATATCTAAACTCCAAGCAGATTTTGGGAGGGTATTTTCGGGGTTCTGGTGCTCAGCCTTTCTTCCGTTTCTGTTTTACGCAGGCCTGTCTGATGGAAGCGTAGATTTGGCGTCCGATGAGGCTCCGGTAGACCCCATGTGGACCCTCCTTCCGCCCACCCTGTGTGCGCTAACCCTGGCGCTGTTCATAGGGGGCGCTTTTTGCTGTTGCAAACAGAAGTGTTGTCCTTCCAACGACGTCCTTCCAATCTTCGTCACCACGGAAGAGGTCAAGGTCAGAAAAATGCTGAAATCTGCTTGCTTATTTTTTGTTTCTATTGCATTAGACTTGTCTCTTAAGTTTGTCTCTTATTATGAAGTGTATCAACGTGACTTCATTGGCGCCATAATATTGTCTCTTTTCAATTCAAAGATTATCTTTTCTAATTAACGCCCTCAAGCGTCCAAGGCTCAAAGGGCAGAAGAATATCCAAACGTTTTCCAATAAAACACTAGTACTTTACGCACTCTTAAGAAACAGATGTGTATAAGCAAGATGGCCGACCCATGACGTCAGTAGTCCTCATGGCGCCGCCCATGGGCAGAGGGTTAAAACAGAACAGGTTTCTGCTGCGCAATACCTGTAATCAAGATCATGCGGATACCACTTGTTCACTTCATTCACGGCTCCTTTCCTTCCCCATCTTCATTTGTGTTAACGTACTGGTTGATTGTTAATCAATATATTTAATCAATATTTTATTGCAAGTTCATGCCCAAAGGCTAATTGCAGACAAACAAGTACACGGAGAATACATGGAAATCGAGATAGTTATCAAGTCTACTGTGAAAGTTCTATGTTAACTATGGTTGGGTTTGACTTCTTATACAGAAGCTGGGGCTCCCCCCAGCGGGTGCGCCGATGACTGCAGACAGAAGCGGCCCCAGGAAGCCGGGCAGACCGAGGCGGGAGAACACGCTCCTGATGTCGCCCAAGAAGCAGGTGCAGATGGAGAGAGAACTGGCGCCGAGTAAGAAACAGTGGAAAGCCCCGCCAAGAAAACCAAGACGGAAATAATAAGTTCTAACGGGGGCTGCCCTAATCTAAGACGCTTTTTTTCACACGCTCGAACTCACGGCATACTACTAGTATTACTAGTGTATAATAAGATCAGTTTAATTCCGTCTGAAGTTAGGGCATCCCTGGTTATGTGTATTAGTATCTATAAGCTTGACGAGAGACATTTGAGCTTTCAAACAGAAAGAGAGAGTATATTACTAGTAGTGTGGTGGGAGGGGTGTAAAGACCGTTCATTTTAAAGTAGTGTATACTTGTATGTATCGTATAGTTGACTTCATTGTCAAATCAGACGTATAGTTTTCGAAGCTTTAGCTTTCTTTGCCATGGGAAACGATTTTGACAAACACGACAAAATTACGTGAAGCAATGTTAGAGATCATTCACTGTTTTTGTGTAGGTATTTTCTGTATCTAGTCAAACAGCGTTGTGCGCAGGCGCACAAGACTTTTTTTGTAGATTTTGTAGCATTTAATACAAATAGATGCATGTAATAGAGGGATTATTACAGGGAAACTGCAGCTGATCATAACGTATGGAACCAACTTTTAAAAAACCTTTAAAACCAACTTTTAAAAAAGAAAACGACAAGAGAGAGTCTGCAACGGAGGCTAGGACCTCCGGCTTTACGTCCTACCCGCAAGGACGTCTCTAACCAAAACTAGGTACTCATTTTCACCTTGTTCGAGTGCTTACAATATTGTGAACTGTATGACTAAACTGACTCAGAATTGCGTGAAGCTCCACAGATTTCTAAGAATCACAGCGGACCTGTCTGGTAAATAGGGCTGCTTCGTCTTAAACACGCAAATAAACAAGTTTAGGTTTCAAGTTCCAGAAAAAAGTATTCTTTGTTGATTACATATTTGTAGATAAGTCTCGGACCGCTGAAGTTTGATAGATAATTGGAGTTCTGAGAAACATTGTGGAAATGGTGGCGTAACATGAAAACAAATGGAACGTCTTTGCTGGATTCTTAGAATCAAAGAGCGCTGACACAAAGCCACCGTGACACACACAAAAACACGCACATGCACACGGACTCACACACATGCACTTTTACCGATACATATTCAGAGACATACACATTCACACACAGACTCACACAGACTCACACATACATACATACACAATTATATATATATATATATATATATATATATATATATATATATATATATATATATATATATATATATATATATATATATATATATTTAGACAAACTCATATGTAGTACGCACATACTTAAACACAGACATACAAACCCCCCGCACACAGACATGTTAACATACACACAGACTTACACAGACTATCACACAACAACATACATACATACATACGGACACAGGCACACACATACACTGCGTGCACGCACATACACGTACACACACACACACATACACATACATTCATACAGATAAACAGACGCCCGTACACACACACACATATACATACATACATACATACATACAAGAAAACCCTTAGGTAGTAAAAGGACCTTCCTTCTATATGTCAGATGATCATGATTTCGTCGCACCGTTTATATCTGCCATGTACATTGACCGAGACAGGAATTTAGTTGTTACATTTTCCTTCATCAATTACCCTCGATAGACGGACGCGATCCTTGATCTTTGGCTCATTCATTCGTTTATCATTGTTGGCACTTGCCCAGTCAAGAGTATCATGTACACATACATGGTGAAGTTAGTGTATACAACGCTGCTATTCTATCAGCGGTCTCGGCAGAACGCCAAGCCAGGAATTCAGCCTTGTGTCCGACCTGGAAATGATGCATTTCAACACATCTTCATAACACGGGAGCTGACCTTGGAAGGTCACCCTCTTTGAGATGCGCCATCTGGCGGAGTTGGCGATAATGACACCACCTTCCGGTAAGAGACATTGATTTTGTAAACACAACTGTCGACACGAATCTTCACATGACAAGAGTTTCCGTAACCTTAAGAGTGTAGAAACAAAACCTTGACTTCGTTCATAAGCAGGAATTGAGACTTTAAAACAGACGACTACGCATTGACTCAAGTTAGAGCTGCAGTTCCAACTTGATCCGTTAGGGGGTTGGAAATCTCAGCGCTACGAGATCTATGCATCTATACAGTACAACGTTGACTTTTCGCATTGGAAAAAGCGCCAGCGCATATATGGGCATGACACTGAAGGGACGGTTCATTATCGAACCTTCTTGGCGATAGTTTGCTTTTGGGGTGTTCCATTTAGAATATCATGGATGGTCAGTTGTTGTTTTTTCAGACGATAAGTCTTTGATTACATTTTGGTCTCTTTCTCAATTTTTTCAAGGAAAGAGAATTCGAACTCACTGGTTCTGAGTACAAAATTACCAAATAAGACTCCGTTGCTGAAATTAGATATGGTTAAATACTGCACTATCTTCAAAACATTATCCTTGGGCTAAATTGTGTCATGGAAAAAAAGGAAGCCTTGCCCACCCAATGCCATCCCTCCCTCAAGCTCATACCACATCGTCAGGGGAATATATCCTCGAGAGAACACGGAAGTGACGTCACTTCCGTTCCTTCAATGTCTTCCTTTTTCACAAGGACGTTCGATACCCAATCCGCTGAAGTCCTTCAGACCTTTCTCAAACTAATGAAGATTTCTGGCACCAGGAAACTTAGAAGACTTAGTAAGATGTGAACATGAGATTTATGTCGTGGGGGAGGGGGCGCGTTACATCTGTGTTGAGTTATTGTTGAATTTTGTCATTAGCGGTTGCAAGGTCTCAAGGGTAACTACATGTACAAGAGATTTAGACATCGTGGGCCAGTCTAGAACATGGTTTGTCTGCTTTGTCCATTGATAAAGATGATGCCATCATCAGTTTTCATGATGTTGTTGTTTTCATAGAGCAGTACAAGCGGAAACATGTACAAAGGAATCTTATTTCCTTTATTTTGAAGGGCGATATGAATTTTTGTTAAGTTTATAACTCAAACGTCAGGTTAAGAAAGTCCACCAAACGTTACCGAATTGTGCGAAAGCAACGAAAATGAATATAGCCGATTTAAATGATTGAAAGTGATGGCCAAAAATATGTCCATCTTGACATCTGTTTTGCGTGTGCTATAGAAGTATGCTTTCAGTACAAATCGAGAGCTAGACAGCTGGCCTCTTGTGAATTCTAGAATGGGGAATTCTTTCGCTGCAGGGAAAATTGTATATTTTCCAACGCCAAGGTCGACTTCAACTCAAGACATGGCAAATATCGTGTAAAACAAGGTACAAGACTTCGGCGGGAAATTTGTATTGGTGCATGTACAAATGTAAACCGGGGAGGCAAGGGCATTTGGTCCAAACATATTATTGTCTGACCGGGCTTGTGGATTCAGACACTGTATATCTTGGGTTATATACCAGATATAAAATGTTGAAGGGTGAACAGGGAGATGTTTTCCTCTAGTTTTCACTATCCACGTCGGATATCGAACCCTTCACATACCTGGAATAAAAATCATCTGCCCCTCCTGCCAACTTTACATTGGAATGGTCCCACTCGGTAGCACATATGGTAGGATTCAATGGTAGTTTCCTTAGCCAGTAAAGGGACAGGTTTGTCACTTTGAATCTACCGTGGATGCCTACAGTTGGCTACATCGCGGATTCAATTAACGGGTGAAGGTAGAAATCACGCATTTTTGCTTGGCTTGTCTGTTTTGAGACGGAAAAAGGGGGAGAGGGAGTGTACAGAAGTTGTAGACGGCGCCTTTATGTCTTCAGTTTTGACAGAGATAAAGAGAGAGAGTGTGCGTGTGTATGTGTGTGTGTGTGTTAGAGAGAGAGAGACTCAGAGAGAGAGAAAGAGAGAGAGACTCAGAGAGAGAGACAGAGACAGAGACAGAGAGAGACCCCTGTCTTCGAATCAGACGACTTCCATCAAAAACTAGTACCGGTAGATACTAAAACACTGTGCCTTTTGACTTTGACCGAAAGAACCCACCCACCAGACAATGGCGCCTTCTTTGCTAACCATTGGACCTTGGCGAAGGGATTTAGTAAATGATTTTTGCTCCGACGGTTTCCGCTACATGTCGCACCAAACGCCAGTTCGGATCAAAAATTGTTTTGTTCTCCCTTTTCCTCTGACCTCTTATCACATATCCTATGACGTTAGGGAAGTTATGAGTATCAAAGCCCCCTTGAATACATCAAGCAACAATCGTAAAATAATTCCTTTGTTTTCCTTGCGTGGTCCTTGAGTACTTTCACCCTACTTCGGAAACGTCTTGTAGACACAAGAAATGGGGTATATGTTATGGCTTACAAACACCTGTCCCTGAGGAACGCGTGACGTCACGGCTTTGCGGGCCTGTGATTGGTTGTGACGTCACGACGGTTGTGTACTGTTGCGGTTTTGCATATGTATAAAGGCGCGCGGGTGAGCCGGCAGACTTCAGACGTTTAAGGTCGTGCACAGCTGCTGGTGGTAGACAGATTTCACAGTCAGTCTTTCTCAACCAGAAACCCATAACTCTTCAAGATGCTTCTCAGGCTTGTCCTTCTGACGATTGTCCTCGCCTGCTCCGTGCAAAGCGCACCCCGGCAGCCGTACTATTATGGCCAGGTGAGCATCTTTTGTTGATTTTTCCATTGTTCATTGTTTACAAGAATTCCTCTTGGCCGTTTTAATCCGTCTGGATATTACATAGATGGTACGGAATGTTCACCGCCTACGCAATGCTAATCAAGCCACGAATTCTTGATTAAAAGTTAATTAAATTTTTAGCCAGCGATCGGTATTCTGCATTCCTAACATTTACCGCTTTTAATTGCTTTTCTTTCATCATTTTGTCCCATTGCATCACCCTGATTTGTGCTGCCATTTACTTGTTACATGTTGTATATGAACTTTTTTTTTACGAGTCCTCGTTTAAGCCTTTATCTTTGCTTGTGCTTTTCCACCAGGCTAGTTCAAGACAAGGGTACGGCGGTCCGAATAGCCTGGAGGAGCCCACAATACCGAAGGAAATAAGTACGTATCGGCTAGCCGGACCCTTCTAAAGTTTGCCAACTTCAGCACATGTTTCCACAGCCTTTAGCCCTTTGTTTATGAAACTGAGTCTGGCCAGGAATGCGTCTTGTTTGTAGGGTGCTGTGGAAAGTGTTGTAAGTGTGTTGATATCGATGTCGTGGTTTTAGCAACCATATAGTTTAGCTATGGCTTCTCTCGCCGCGGAGTTGGTGCACTACTTGCGGCAAGGCGAACATATGTTCTTGAGCCGGCCGGCGCGACAAATTACTCATGCAATACATGGAACTTTTCACCCTAGCCGAGAAGTATGGTCCCTTTGTTTGGCCTTGTCGTTTTCAATGTGATCGCCGCGTCTTGATTTCATTGACTTCTTTATCGGCCCGTCCCCCGGGCCGTGGTGGCCTTCAAACCTGTATGTGGTTAACCAGCCCCCTCCCCAAAGTAAAACAAACACGACAAATTAGCTCCTAACCTTTCCATAACCCTTTCCTTCACCACTGTGTCAATTTTAAACCCCGGCGTTTGTGCCGAGCTGTCGATTTCCCACGAAATCAACACCGCTAGGGTGATCAGGAGAATCAAACGACCGTGAAACTCCCAATCGTGCGTTACTAAAACACTTGGCAAAAGCCTTTTTTTTTCGTCAGACTCAGAGTCACAAAGTGTCGTCTGAAACCTGGCAGTAAGGCACAGAACAAACCGGGAGTGTTTACCGTAAATCTTGCCCTATAACGCGAGACCTAAAGTCGGCAGTCTATTTGATTGGAAGCGGCAGGTGTGTTTTGGATAACCCCCATCACAACAACCTGCGAAAACAATCGGCACCCCCAATCTACCCTCCACATCTCCCGCTATCGGAATTAGGACCCCTGTCGCGCCAGTACCCGCTCAGAATCGCCCCGCTAATCTAGGATCACTGTTAATTGATTTGCTCAGTACACTGAGTAAATTAACTGGAGGGGAAGCCCTCTCTTTAAGAGTACGACGCACAAAACAAGGAATTGAAGGATCTCGCCCAACTGCTTTTAAGATTTACGACTTGAAGGAGTTCGGTAAATCGTAAGGAGATTTTTATCGCTCTGCGTTCTTTACCTTGAGGCTTGACAGCTTGTGTAATCTAAGATCGCTTATTTGGGCAACACGCCCGCTGACTAGGAGACCTCCGTAAAGGGCAGTCCCCTCGTAAAGCCCCCGCCACAAATAAGAAATTCAGCTCGGCCGACGTGTTCAAATGTGCACTTTCGGCCGAAGTACGGCCGACGTCCTGTCGATTACGCGGGCTTCGGGCGCTTTTTAGAAATGAAAGTTGATCCAAATAGTTGCCTTTTACTAATCTCCAAGCAGATCCACACCGGGCGCGAAAATCGTAGTATGCTAGCCAGAGAAGGTCCAGTCAGCCAGAGAGGGTCCAATAGCCCGGTATTGGACCGGTATTGGACCCTCTCTGGCTGACTGGACCTTCTCTGGCTAGCATACTACGATTTTCGCGCCCGGTGTGGATCTGCTTGGAGATTAGCCTTTTACCAGGTTAGTCGATTCTGACTTCGTCCATGTCCAAGAGATGGTACTAGTACCATCTCATGGGGATTTTTAGCTTTTGGTGTTCGACGGACGTCGCCAGAGATTTTCATTGGAAAATACGGTCGACGCTCGGGCGATTTTGAAATTCGGCGAGCTTCGGGCGATCTACAAAGTTGGCTGACGCTCGCATGAATTGTGACGCCGACCTAAAGGGTAGTCCTCTTGTAACCCACGTAATGACGATCCGATGTGCTGGTTTGGCTGTACAGAGCCTTGGGGAAAATTTATGGCCTCCTTTATTTAGCCCTCACCTCTTTGGTAGTTCTCGTTGATATATAAGACAAAATAAGTCTCGTGTTTTTTTAAAGATCATATATATTTTAAACTATTAAAGGTCTGTACTACTAAGTTATATGAGAACGCTGTCATTCACTCGCGCATTCATTCACTCACCCACTCACTCGCTCACGTATTCATCACTACTCACTCATTCGCTCACTCACTCACTCAAACGCAGAATCTGTATCACTATATGTCACTCGCTCCCCTCTCTTTCTCTTTCTCTTCCGCTTTCTCTCTCTTTGCTCCCTTTTTGCCTTCTCTCTCTCTCTCTCTCTCTCTCTCTCTCTTTCTCTCTCTCTCTCTCCCTCTAAGCATTTCTCACCCTCCCTCTATCTCTCTCCTCCTCCTTCTTCTTTTCTTCTTCAACTATTCGAATCTTTTTGTTCACCGTTTAAAGAAAAGAACGCCACCGTGGGTGGAAAAATGTCTGTCTTTGGCTCGACTCTGGCACAGATCGTCAAGACACATCCGTCAGGGTGGGAGGGCGTGGCCTGTCGTCATGGCAACGCGTCTGGCGGTAGACACAAGTCTAATCCCTGTCACCTTTATCGTGATTCCAAACAATCTTTTGTTCTAATCTTGTCTGAGGAAACGCCAGTGAGTCACGCTTATCACAGGGAAATTGGTACACGTGACGTCATGTTCAAGCAGATGTTGGGGGGTAGAAACGCGCAACGTTTTTTGATCTGCTTTTTTTGCTGACACAGTACTCTACCCCAATATCTGCCGAGAGTTGGCATTTACAAAGGCTATTAACACCAAAGTGTTACTTAATAAAACTGTGCTTACTAAGTACTTGCTAATTGGATAGAGAACTGTTAGAAAAGGCAGAAAACGTTACGATTTTCTACCCCGACATCTGCTTGGCGATGACGTCACACGTCACTATTCCTCCGTGGCTAAACAAAAGTCGCGACTGTCGCTAGTCTTCATTAGTTCTATTTGTACGACTAATGAACTGATGAACGAATTGAGCGAGTATTTGAAGATGAACAGTAAAGGACCTGGCAGATAGTTGTTCTTCAAATTCCTTGGGTCTCGCGGTCAGCCAAAATGTGAGTTGCCAACATAGGGAACCCCGACAAAACGCCTAAAACACTTCAAAAACCTGCCGAACCCATTCCTCTGCTTGGAGAGTAAACCGTATTAGCCTATAGCTTGAGGTAGTCTCCAAGCAGGTTAGGTTCCGGCTTGATTTGGGTGACTTTTTTATGCGCTTTTATCGGGCTTTCTTTTTGCCAGGATTTCTTTTTCTCCGCCAGCCAAAACCGTACCGACGAATTTTATGTCTTATCTGAAATAAAGACTGTCATCATTTCACTATGTGGCAAGGGCTATTCCATTATGAATGGTGAACTATGGTGGCTACGATATTTCATTGAAAATCAACATGAAGATAGAAGTTTAAAGAGGAGGCAACAGAGTACAAGCATCAAGATGTAAAGAAAAGTGAACAATACTTTCTGTCCTCTCCTGAATTAAGCATTAATCCAACAGGAAGTCGTATTTGTTTGAAACCGCATTGTTTTGACATTGGCTCCAACTTTTTACCCGTCTGTGTTTCGTCAGAAGGACTTTTCCGTTCGTGTCGTCCAAGATCGCAATGTTCTGGCGTCCGTCAGGACCATGTCGTTTGATTCTGACGTCATGACAGAACTTTGTGGCTTCTTTTGGCGCCAAATGTCAGCGTCACTGTTGTAGAGGCACCGGGAGATTACGACAAAACGCCACCAGGACTGGGTGTAAGTGACTCGAACCAAATAACCAATCAAAACCCTTCCATCACCAGATGACTGACGGTAGCCTTTACCAGCATCCGCTGATGGCTGGAGAAATACTAGTAGTAGAAATCGGCCAAATAGAGTAAATAGTATGCCAAGGGTAGTCCGATATGCAGGTCCCCTGTATAGCGGACTACCCTTGGCATACTATTCACTCTATTTGGCCGATTTTTACTATTTTCACAGCGATCCGCGGAGCCTGGTGGAGGCCATACTGACGTAAGGGTTTCCGAGCAGTGGCGGTGATTGGTGTTGGCGAGATGCCTGCAACTTTTTTTATTTTCTCCATTTTTTTCAAAGAACAATTCACTTTCTGTTCCATTTCCGTTATTCATTTTTTCATGACTGTTTCGCACATTATTTCCCCTTTTGTCAAGCATTCACTCCTTGTTCGTTCCAAAGTTGTTGTTTTTTTGCACTTTGTTTGCTGTGAACCGGAGAACGGTATTGTGTCGGCCCGTCCTGCAGGGATGGCAACCCCGTCTCCGGAGACAACAGATGCTGAACTAACAGGACTATACACTCGCCGCCTGAAGACACGTTTATTTCCTTTCAAGGAGGACGGCGTGTCTGGGCGAAGTTTGTCCAGGCTAAAACAACACGACCTTTTGTTGGCAAATATACGAAGCCAAGAGCTCTGTAACCTCGATAAAAAAAAGAGACCTTCGGCGTTTAAGCCCTCGTCACAAATAAGAAATTCAGCTCGGCCGACGTGTTGGCGAGCTTCAAGTGTGGATTTTCGGCCGAAGTACGGCCGACGTCCTGTCGATTACGCGGGCTTCGGGCGACTTTTAGAAATCAAATTTGATCCAAATATTGGCCTTTTACCAGGTTAGTCGATACTGACTTCGTCCATACCCAAGAGATCTTCTTTTATTCAGAACAAAGTATTTACATGAGCCGTCGTTTCGATGACTATCTGTCATCTTCATCAGGGCAATACTGACTGGCCGTTCACTGAGCACTGAAGCTAGGCGTTACAGCTAACAATGCTGTCCCAAACGTAGATTATTGTTACATATTGTTATGCCCAATAACCGTGAAAATGAAGGAATTAATGGAGGAAGGAAGGAAAGAAATAATTGAATGAATGAATGAATGAATGAATGAACACGTCAGTGAATTGATCGTTGCAATAAGGATTCTTCTTGATCATGTGATTTTAGAGTAGAGTTTGATATCAGGTAGGAAGTTCTTCCAGTTTAGATCGCTCCTTTTCTGTCTCTTCTTCCACCGACTATTCAACCAAAATAATTATACTTAAGTTTCAATCTTAAAGTGACATGCTTCAGACTGAACTTCTGAACATGATTGACGCCTGCCATTGAAGAATTTCATACCCATCACACTAATATGTATCCGTGAAACAAAACCAACAAGTTCTCAGTATCCGTTTCACACTAGAGACGCTCTGTAAACGGTTCCTGACTCGGCTCTCCGAGGGTTTGTTATGACGGGAGAGAACACGACACCGGGGTAGACGGGCCGTGTCGGCGGGAGTGTGTTAACCTTTGCCGGGGCGGTGAGAGGTGCTTCACTCCCCCGCCGGGTGACCTAAAACATCCCCGCAACAAGGACAGATCCTCGCGTGCCTCCGTTTAATCTCCAAGCAGATCTACACTGTGCCAAAAATCGTGTATGCTAGCCAGAGAAGCTCCAGTCAGCCAGAGTACTATACCAGTGGCACTATACGGTGCGGACAGGGGTTTCCCTGTCTGACAGGAGGTTCTCTGTCTAGCATATACGATTTTTGCCACCGTGTAGATCTGCTTGGAGATTACCTCCAGGATCCAAGCAGATGTAAGACCTGGCTATTCACCAGGTTGTATTATTACAGCCAGTAGGTACCCATCTGAGTAGTGAGGCTGTTGTAACGTGCTCTGGGCACCTCCTCGAACACAGGACCCCTATTTTACGTCTCTTCCGAAAGACGTTGCAGCTCCGACTAGGATACCCTTCTATGTCTTTTAGTAGCAGACCTTTCTAACCGTACGCCTTCTCAAACGTGGAGGTCCTATTGGCCGGACTTCCATAGTAATACAGAATTCTAAGCTTCTATTGGTAACGTTAGCTCTGGGAATATGAATGGTTCTATAGAGATGGAGGTGTTTGGCCACAACGTCTTGAGGAGCAGGCTGAATGAGCCCAAGACAGCGAGATATTTTGTAAAAAGAGGTATAAAAGCCTCAAAACATGCGTTAAACACTGATCCAGACCCTGCATCTGCTTGGAGATTACATGCACCCAGCTCAAGATTTTCTCTTTTCTCAGATTGACATATCATGACGATGACAGGGTGTCATGAGATGTCACTCTGACAAAAGGTACATACGTTTGGTCTTCGGTCCACCGATAAGTTAAAAGGTGGTTTTGTTTAGTTGGCACTTTTTGGATCAGAGTTCTCCAGTTGTAGTTCACGTCGACCTTGGCTCGGGAGTATTGCAGTTTGTCAATGTCAAAAACCGTGTTGTTGGATATTTCTTGGATATTCCTTGGAGACACGTTGGCCCTGGAGTCAATGAGTTGATCTGTGTTGGCCCTGGAAACAGTCTGGTATCCAGGCTATATTAAGTTATACTTTTACCTTGTCACCTTGGCCCTAAATAAGATTTTATTTTTACTAGTATCAAATCTGTGGACAGATCGACGTAAGTCGCGAAAACTACTGACCGGAGGATCACCTAGCCTCTACCAGACTAACCGCGCCGGCTATAGGGAGAACATTTGCCGGGGGACTTTGGTTTCATTCGCAGGCGCAGTCTAGGGTTGCATATTTGACCCTATCTCCGTAGCCGACTCCCTTCATTCAATTCACTCTATTTGGCCAATTTCTACTATTTTCCCAGCGACCCGCGGAGTCTGGTAGAGCCTAAGGAACACCGAGCCCTGAGGGGCCTTGTGGTGGCGGCAACATTTCGCGCATGCGCCATGTGTCAGCTTGTGCAGGTGGCAGACGAGAGGTGACAGGTGCGCCGCCATCTTGGCAGCTTGGCAACACGAGTGATTTACCCAGAAGTGGTGCGTGACTGAAGTCAGCTGGCCGCGGCTTATCGACACAAACCAGTTCCTTGTTCTCACTTTTCCCTTTGTGAACAGTTATCTTAAAGGCAAACTAAATCACCGCCTTGTTACAACACCTTTTTTGTGTTCCCTTCAGCCAGCAGATAACAAGAGTATAAGTGACAAGAAAACGGTGGTTTGTATCCCGAATCGTTAGGTCTAAGTGTATCGGTGTAGTTTAAACCGAAGCCCACCAACAGACTGTTTATTTACTGTAAACCAAAAGTTTAAAACACCATCAATCATTAAAGGAGTCATCGAGAAATTTGACGCGCCCAATATTGCAATACTTTCAGTAAGTTACGTACAGAAATGATTCTGGAAACAGAAAACTCATTATGATAAAAGCCATGATAAAACCATTTATTGGTTGATATTTAGCTTTGTGGCCCACGTGTTACTCCAAAATCATAGTCTTTTAGACTGACTCACAGAGAGAGAGAGGGGGGAAGTTATTCTTACAAACACGGTACAAAGAACAACCATTTGCATGCAAAGTCGGCGTGGAGGTCAGTTAACTTGAAACATTGAATATCAACATGAAATGATACCAGCCCATCTAAAACCAACAGGATGCATGCTTCACTTCCAGATACGAAAGACAGGCAGCACAAATCACTCAAACAGCGGTATCAAATTTTGCTACTCAGTCATATTTTTCATCGTCGTTAGCAATTTTTTACCTCGGCGTCACCGAACAAAGGATCACACGTTTTAAAACTGCTTTAAGCCCCCCTCCAAAAATAGAGATAAACGAAATATACTTAGTGGGGTAATGTTACATTGAGAATATGTTTCCCAAATGTTTTCCATTTGTAAGTAGTACTATCTGCTCATCTGAAATAATTTCATAATTAAAAGTGTTATACGCGTCATACATATAAGTGATATACGCCATTTCTGTATATTCTGTACAACCTATTTTTCGGCCAAGCCAAGCTAGCTCAACGACCCGCAAAGGGTTTCCTCTGCGTATGTCTTGAGACCGTTATCTTTCCGCGGGGTGTCTGGAAAAAATAGCTTCAAAGACAAAGACACCAACCAAGTCAAACCCACGCCTAATGCCTCAGAATTGCGTGCTCTTTCCAACTGCGTGTTACAACCGCGTGTTACCCGTTTCCGTTGGTAAGTGGTCGTCGTTGATAGCCCAGAAACAAGACATATTGGATCTAACGACTCCAACTGTCGACCTCAGAACTCTAGAGCCAGGGGTTGGGTATCAAATGTCTTAAGTTTGGCAGGGTTGCTTGGTTTCTGCTTCGTAGTGTATCCAGTGGGTTTACCTTTAATGAAATCAAAGTGTCTGACAGCCGATTTTATAGATAACCATGGATCGTAAGGTCAAGAACATGTTGAAGCTAATTTGTATCACCATTTTCTGTATGCGATGTCTTCAAGGACGATCCTAAAGATACTGTAAAAAGGAAATGTTAGCGGTGGTTCTTTTTTCGTAGTGACCTCAAAACTCCTGCGAAAATTTTGTTATATCTTTTGTCCGTCTACCCCGTTTTAACCGCCAATTTAAAACCACCACCAACAGTGAAACAGTACATTTCTCACTATCGCAAAATTAAACCCCGCGAATATTTCCCTCTTTACAGTAGCCCGACGCTTGGACGTATGGATTAAATATTAGCTAGCATGTCTAGTTAATCCATTTTGCAAAGACAGGAACGATACTGTGATTTCCGGAGGGGAGGGGGGCATATTTGGTTACCATCTTACGTGCGACACAAGACGCTCTTCTGTCTAGTCACGTTTGTAAGATGTCGCCCCGCCCGGATTGACAAATATGGTGCGCTAATCCCACTCTCGTTCCCAGGGTACTCTCTGTGAGGACAGCTGCAGAAGAAACTGGTTCTGTCCGGTCACAAAGGTCACGGAGCCTTTTAATTACTTGGAGGTTCTGGTGACAGATACAGTCTTTGAGAAATTACCCCAACTTTTGACGAAAATTGGTGGGGTCGTATTCTTGGTGGCGTCGAATGGCCGAGTGGTTTAGCGGCTAGCACAAACGAGATCGAAGGGTCAAGGGTTCGATTCCTGGCATTTCTGCTAAACATTCACTCTCCAAGCAGCAGAGGTTCGGCTGGCTTGGCGACGTACAAAAACGGGACAAAGAATATAAATAGAAAGCCCGACAAAAAAAAAGCGTAACAAAAACAAGCCGGGGCCGAACTAATATGAGACCGCTCTTTTACTCTGTACACATGTGTAGCCTGGAACTGCTGAAAGCGCACTAATCCTAACAAGTCTGGGTTCCAGGCTAGTACAGTTGTCTTTTGGCCCCACGAAAGTGACACCTTGCCTTTGATCGCTGACTGCTATAGCTTCATCCAAACTGTTCAATTTACAAATGTTCACCCTTGGTAGAAACGACAAAAAATTCACCGTACTGTAAATGCATTTAAGTTCGCGTGGTTTTTGATTCGCGCAAAGGGGAAAATGGTCTGATCGCGGTGGTTTTGATTTCGCGGCAGTGCTATAGTCACATACTGCTACAGTATTGGACAAATATGCTCGCGGTGGTTTTATGTTCGCGGTGACTGCATTTACAGTATAAATTGTACCTTCACGCAGCTGCGATTTTACCACAGAAGGCACATTCATTTTGCCATACAACTTCCACAGACTGGTCCTGCTACAGTATAAGACTTGACAGATTGAGTGGCCAGACGTACAGATGGTTTACACACACCGTGGCCCGGCCCCGCAGTTTAATTACAAGGTCACAAACTTGTGGGGACTTAGAAAAACTTACACTTCCGTTCTCTGATGGGAGACAGACGGCAGGAGTTGTGTACAGGGGGGATGATGGTATTGGCGCAGGCGCCTAGACCCTACGGTGAGAGAGCAAGAATAAACAGGGCATTAAAACATTGAAAGCCTTTCTTGGTGGGCTTTTTGGTGAACTCTTGGCAAGTCTGGGGTGGGTATGACAGTTCAGACTTCACAATTTTAGAATTTGTTGACAAAAACGACCTTTCTTCATCTTTTTGTCTTCTGGACCCCCGGGAGATAGTGTGATGGTCGCGAGCAGGCCCTTATAAGGGAAATGGACTGACTCAAGTGCTCTCGCTCGGGGGTGTTTCCCCGGAGACTAGCCGTATAGAAGTTCTCGTAATTCTGATAGATGACAGTCTACAGAACTGGTAAAGATTTGAGGGTAAGTTTTCTTGGTCAGGATCTTTGGTTCCTGAGATAATGACACCTAATTTCTGTCAACTTCCCCATAGGGATGCATGTATTATTGGCCCAAATTGGAATGTCCTAATCCCCCCTGAAACATGTGGTCCGGATGGAAAGCTGCATTTCAACTGGCACCATGGCATTTGGCACTTTGCATGATTACCGCTAGGTGGTGCTAATCAACGTTGTCAAGTCAAGTCAAAGTCAAAGCCCTTATTTTACTTCGAATGCTTGTTCGGCCATAATATGGCCGCTTTTCGACAAGGTCGAAGTGAAACGGAGGGGCAGGAGTCACGGTACAAAAATAAACTTAACGTAAACTTAACGTAACCGATATCAATACAATCATTTGTTAAGGTAAGAAGCGAACCTAAGACTGAGGACGAATCATGACGCTTTTTCGTTAGTTAGTAGTGCAATGCGGCTTCGCTTCGGCTTGCGTATCTAGCCATGCACACCGGGTCACCCCTACTCTTTTCAATAAATGTGTTGGGTTCTTTTACGTGCAGAGGTTTGGCGTCCTAAAGCTCCCTCATACACGGGGCCGCCGGCTTTACGTCCCCATCCGATAGGACGATGCGCATCTTTTCCAGTCGTGTCCAAGTTACTTACAGCTGACAAGGGACTAGCCTGACTAAACCGCGCTCCTAGCGGCTAGCCGGGGTCATTAACCTCCGCCAGCGGGAGATTGTGTAAACACAGGCTAACAAGGGTCCCAATTCAAGATATATTCGGCGATATTTATCTAAAGTACAGCCAGTATAGGTACCCATCTGAGTAATGAGGCTGATGTAGTGCCTCTTTTAACGTGCTCGAGGCACCTCCTCGATCACGAGACCCCTAGCCTGACGAATCGCGCTCCTAGTGGCCAGCCGGTCCTGTGCAACCTCCGGCCGAGAGCTTGTGTAAACACAGGCTAACGAGACCCCCACTTAACGTCTCTTCCGAAAGTCGAATGCAGCTCCAACATCGCGATGCATATATCGGCAAACGACGAAAGGAAAAAGGACATAAACCTTAATAGAATGGTTACATATTAGCAGCTATTTGTGCACATGCAGAGAGGGACAATGAGATTAACAACAAATCATTTCTTTTACAGAGCCAAACTTCTTCGACCGTGCTGTATTCCGCCAACCCCTGTCCGACAGAATGGTTGAGCCCGGGCGCAGTACCACCTTCATCTGCAAGGTGCGCGACATGGCCGGGAACTCGCTGGTCTGGGAGAAGGACGGACGCGTGCTGTTTGTGGATAACTACAGGTAAAGGACTCTGCATCATTTTTTGAATGAATGAATGAATGAATGAATGAATGAATGAATGAATGAATGAATGAATGGTTTATTCATGTAAAACTTTGCAGCCCTGTGGCTGAAGTACGTTTTACTCACATCAGTTTAAAAATAACGCAACTATAACAATACAGATAAAATTTTACACGAAACGGCACATATTCGGTAGAATTAAAACAACAGAACAACTATTACAGACGTCACACTGTGTATGGTTGGTTTGAACAGTCTGGTTCGCGTTACAGTCGCAATTTGGTTGGCGTTACAGATGCAAAATGTCATCTTTTTGAAGGAATCGAAGGAAATTCTAATTCTTCAGTGAAAATTTATAATTGATAAATCAGATCCACAAAAAAACTTCAATACGTTACCACTGACATCATTATTACTTAGAAGAAACTAATCTTAATTCGAGCACCAATTGCATCTAAAACGATAAAGGCCTTCCTTTTTTTTAAATGACTGACAACTATCGCACACACGTGACCTTACAGGCAGGAAAAGTGCTAGATAACCTGTGTCACCCCCGTCTCTGTCCAATGTCGATGTCTGACGGTGAGCTTCCTCAATATCTTGACCATGCTATAGGGTGACGTGGAGCGGCAAGCTGCACGCCGCCAAGCGGCGCGGGGAGTATCTGCTGCGGGTCTTCCACGTCAGCAAGGAGGAGGAGGGCAACTACACATGCGTGGTCAACAGCGACCCCCCGCAAAGGTCCACAGGGCAACTGAAAGTTGACGGTAAGGATCCATTCGTCTCTCTCCTTTACTTCTTTTCCCTGTTTTTACCTCCATGAAAAATGGAGGCATAGTCAAAGTTTGGTCCGTTTATGTGTGTGTGTGTTGTGTCTGGCGCAATATCTTAAGAACCTCTGGGTGAATTGTGGGCCCGAAGGTCAAGGTCGATTTTGGGTCTCATGCTGGCCAACCTTGCAATTCTTGCAGAACCTCATTTTTTAAAGATTCAATCCTGGACATGTTGTGGTCTTGTTCTCTCTGCTTCCCTCTTTTCAAATCTCGAAATCTATGTGCAAACGTGACTAGATAAGAACAAAACGCAACAAACAGCATAAGTACCATTACTGTAGCAAGTGACGAAAACATCGTCTGCTTTCTAGGATTCCTGTGCCCCCGCCGGCGAAGTGGAATGTTCCCCGACCCGAAGGACTGTTCGCGGTACTACGTGTGCCAGGACGGCCGGGTGAAGGCCGAGCGGGGCTACTGTCCGGACGGGCTGGTCTTCGACGCGGGCAGGAAGCTTTGCGACAAACCCGCCATCGTTCCACGGCCGTGTGGGGTAAGTAGATTGGTTTCCATTGGTCGTTTGTAGTCACGGGACTATGACGCAATTAAGCGTCCGCCATGTTGGTCAAGTTGATGGAAGGTAGGTTGCTTTTAATTAGTCGCTTGAAGTCACGTGACTATGACGTAATTGAGCGTCCGCCATGCAGGTGTGTTGATGGAAAGTAGGTTGCTTTCAATTGGTCGCTTGAAGTCACGTGACTATGACGTAATTAAGCGTCCGCCATGTTGGTTCGTTGATAGAAAGTAGATTGCATTCAATTGGTCGCTTGAAGTCACGTGACTATGACGTAATGAAGCGTCCGCCATGTTGATGCGTTGATGGAAAGTAGGTTGCTTTCAATTGGTCGCTTGAAGTCGCGTGACTATGACGTAATTAAGCGTCCGCCTTGTTGGTGAGTTGATGGAAAGTAGATTGCTTTCAATTGGTCGCTTGAAGTCGCTTGACAATGACGTATCTAGTATCCGCCATGTTGGTTGATTAAAAGAAAGAAGTTATGTGTCCGATTTCTAATTGTTCTGCACAGTTGGTAACCTCAACATGAATGTGCAGTGTTTGCCTCCACTTGTTCAGAGAGAATCAGTTTTTTTAATAATCGCTTTCTTTGACTGACTTTTTGCGTTTGTTTTGTAATTTATTTAATCGATTATCAAATCATACAAGACATGGCAATATTCCGGAAGGGTTGTTTGATATTCGTAACTTGGATATAATAAAGTTGTGATAAGAATTGTGGAAAACAGATTGTTAATTATGTTATCTGTACAATGCCATCCATCGTCACCGATGCAATTGTTGTGCAATAAAATCATCAATTCATTCATTCATTCATTCATTCATAATTACATAGTATGATTGACAATTAAGACTAGACTCTCCATGTTCTAATATGTATTTTACTTTGTCGTCACCACAGCTTAGTTACCATGGAGAAAAACCCGGGCCCAAATCAGGATGGTACCTGTGAGCTCAGACGGTGTCGGGGGAACGAGGGAGGAAAGAAATTCACCCTGGAAACGAGAGCGTGGGTCCCTACCGCCGCCATTTTGGAAACACCTTTTTTTTCGAAACACGTACTCGTGTATTTGGTACCAAACTGACGAATGCGTTGCTGTCAAAAGTGTCAAATTCTTGTCAGGTATACGATGAATATTGTTATAGGAAAAATGCTCTAAAATTGACATCAATGTCGAAATCTCTTCAAAATTACTTATATCAGTTACTTCAAGGCAAGTGAAAATTTGTCACTACTGCTGATTCCTTTTTGGTCAACATATATATTTGGCGCTTCCTTTTTTCACGGCGTAACAAATATGATAATTATCAGGCTAGGGTGACTATATTTGGTCGGCGGCAGGGACTCACTGCTAAGTGTGGTAATAGCATATCTATGTATAGAGTGTCGTTCTTCCAAAGTTCTTAATGTAAATAGTATATACTGTACTACTTTCTAGCTAGTCTTTTATCAGTAGTATGGATAAGTTATATCATCGTTTTAACGTGCAGACACAACGTTTTTAACCGTATACGTAGTATTTATTCGTATTTATGGTATACTATAGACTTACTCCGAAGAACGTCGGTGCTCAAAGACGGAATTTCTAGTTTAGAACGTTCTTGATAGCATTGTTAGTATGCATTGTTATGTACTAATATTGTTATTGAGTCACAGAAGGTTTGCATTTGTATGTCAAGGTTAGCCTCCGTTGCAGGCCTTCCCACTACCCAATAACGTTTTACTAGCGATTTTTTAGATACGTTTTTTTTTGGGGGGGGGGGGGGCGTATCTGCTTGAGCCCCCGTATCACTGTGTGGATTACCACGATCCCAAGCAGATACGGAGCTCAAGCAGATACGCCCCCCCCCCCCCCAAAAAAAGATTGAAAAAAAAAGCGCTAATAAAACGCTACTGGGAAGGCCTGCAACGGAGGCTATGTCAAGGTAAAGATTGCGATCTGGCAACATCGCCGAATCTATCGGTAGAGATCGCGATCGGAGTTTCTGTCGACTGATATGATTATCACCAATTATCACGAGTCTCCGATCGCGATCTTTTCTGGTAGAATCGGCGATATTGCCAGATCACAATCTGTACCCTGAATGTTAATTAGACGTAACATGGAAAATGGGAACAAAATAATTTTGTATTGCAAAAGTCATATCTTAATCCGTTGATGAACCTGGTGTTCTCAGTCCTATAGTTAGTCACTGACGAAAGACAGTGGATACTGTCTGAAACGTCTGACTGTTTCAAAATCTTATCCAGTTGCTTGAGTAATTATTTTTGTCATATCTTAATCTTACAGTCTTGCGGAAATAGTATGCTCTGTGCGTTGATGAAGGTTAGACATCCAGGTAATAAGATACGCCAAAAATAGTTACTCAAGCAACTGGATACAATTTTGAAACAGTCAGACGTTTCAGGCAGCATACCTATTCAACAACATATCTATTCAGAGTTTTGGTATAAAACCTGGTTCTGCAAGATCTTTCCTTAGTCACTGACGAAAGATAGTGGATGCTGTCTGGAACGTCTGACTGTTTCAAAATTTTATCCAGTTGCTTGAGTTACTATTTTTGTACCATATGCTCTGTGTCTCGAATTCTTATATAGAAAAACAAACTCGTACGGCTTTGAGATCGAGAAGAGATTAGTATTGCATTGTATTCGAAACAGATACAAAATAAAGGAGTTACAATGTAAACACTGTCCACTGTTGTATGCATGAGAAAAATAAGACTATTTTGTATAAGATTATTTCTCTGAAATTCTTTCAAATATCATAACACCAGGCAGTAACCAAGGTAGTGGTCTAACATCTGCTTGGAGAATAGCCAATCAGCTTCATAAAAGCTATCAACAGACGTTTATTGGACTGTACCTCACTGCTTTCAACATGGGGGTGTCTTTTTTTAATTCTGCATAACCTGAAAATACTGCTAGGTACCCAAAATCGATGTGTATCATGGGGACCTCAATAACTATCGGCAAGCCAACTTTCAATCAAATCCATCCAAAGGATGTTGAGTTATAGGTGCGAACACACAAATACAGACAGAAACAATACCTCCGTAGGAGGTTAACATCCTTCCCGGTGGTAACGATGCCGTGTACATTATTGGTACTATTGGACGGGTGTACTAGCGCCCCCAGGCGGGGAAGGCTGCAAATTGCACATACTCATTGAGACTAATGATATGCTGATAGTACATTTTGAATCATGAACTGGTAACGCTTTCCTATCACCCACATTTATTGCGTGTATTGTAATGTAGAGATGGGACTGATATATCGAGCAAAGCGTCCCCATGGCAACGCTACCTTTAAAAAGCATTTCTTTACCCTTGATGACAACAGCAACGAACATTCAACATCTAATAGATATAAGTGCTCTTTTTTTTCAAAGGGTTACGTGCCTTATTGACCCACATTCTTTTGTTTTCTATTATCTGGTACAAGATGACCGAAATGCGATACTCGTTTCCCTCGCAATATCAAGGTAACAAATATCCAAGCAACAAGATGAAATTTGGAAACGGTCGGACGTTTAAGGTAGCATCCATTGTCTTTCTACTGTGACACTTGGCAAGAGGCTTAGAGCTGTAGTCAAATAGGTATTTGAATGAACCCCAAACCACGATATATAAAGTGCAGGAAACGCAATAGTTTTTGAACACTCCCTCTTATCGAATGTTTCGCGTATTAGACGAGTCCATTTTATGAGAGGAGCAAAATAAATCTGATCCATATAAAATGCACTAACGCCTCGAAATATCACATCGTGCAGTGTGAATAACAACTGTTATAAACACAAACAGTACAATTTTAGTAACTTGAGAAAGAATTAGTGATGTTTATGTTGTCGGGTTGAGAGCACACCCCTGGCGCCATCGTATGGTTTCGCCCGTAGGGGTCAAAGTGACATGCACGGTTACTTATTAGATCAGACACGCTACTAAGTATACGCCAAACTACGCTCGAACGATCAGGTACGCAAATGAAACCACTCACAGACTTTATACTCAGACGACGTCTCAGGAACCCAGCTGTGAAAAAGCTTCTGAGGCCATAATTTTGAGCTAACGTCTTCCAAGGCTTGGTGACCCAAATTCTTCTCGAATCTTCGCGGGCGGTGTTAAACTTACAGGTCAGTGGCAATTTGTATCTTTACACAACTTCGATTTGCATTCTTGCACTTCAGATATCCGTTAAGGTTATAATAAGGTATGGCCGTACATTATTGAGGTAGCTATGTCGTGAAGAAAAGGGACGTTTATTTAAGGGTGTCTTTGGTTCTGTGGAACGTCTTTATTTAATGTGGGTGTGTCAGGTCATCTCCCCGGGGCAACATGTCAACACGGGACAAGGCCACAAGGCTGTTTACGTTAAGGGTATCGTACCGGAGTTCCTTTAAGGGGGTCTGCATGCATGCCCTTCTCCGCGAAGTGTGGCGAGCTACACATCGTTAATCGTAAATCGGCTACCGTTAATCATAGCCTAGTCTGATTTAATCGCGCTTATAGCAGCCAGCCCCTAGATGGGGACATAAAATCCCAGGACAGCTGGAGTTTGCGTTATACAGAAGAGCCTGGCGAAGCCGGCCCACGTAATTCGTCGCTTTGATTTTACGCAGTGTCTAGTACATTATTTGTTATGACACATTCATCTCCATCGAACGCCAGATTTGGCCCAAAAGTCACCGTGGTTAGAGCAAACTGGGTAGAACTAGTTAAGATTCTGATAGAGGGGAAGGGGCACTGATAGAATTAAAGCGATGCACAGAAAAATGAAAGGAAAGACTAGAAAAGATAAAAGAAATGTCAATACAACTGTGTTTAAATTACTGTCGGGTTTTGCGATTTGAATATGTCTCATCCAGCCAACGTAAAACGAAAAATGGCAACTATCAAATATACAGGGAACTAACAAGAAAATTAGAGGTAAATGCGATAAATAAGATAAGAAATACGAAGAGAAGTTTTTTGATGTTCTTAAAGAGCGTTATAAAGGGATCAACTAGACTGGATGTGAAGGAAGATATCTGAAACCATGAGCCATTACAGGTACTAGGTCATAGGTCACGTTGTGTTTGGCAGTTGTTAGCAAATGTATGACGTGTTTCTGGCTCCTCAGGCTCAGTATTGAATTTCTCTGACACTGCCGATTTATTTGGACACTAGTAACCCCAAATAAATAATAAAACAACCAGTTGGTCACTGAACGTACGCAGCGGTACAAGATTTGCCACAACCATAAACGGTGGTGAATCGGCAGATCTAGAAGTAAGAAGTTGCTAGGGGGCCCAAACCACGTGCTTCTTATGCTAAAAGCTATTTGCCATTATAGAATCAAGACCATTGCATAGCATGTACTGGACAAAAGATACAAAAGCCGGAAGTTCCGCTGCAGTACTGATAAGGTCATACACCTTACACCAAGATCGACCTTGACATTTGTCTTCCCAAGACCATTTACCAAATATCCTGACAATACATCGAGGGGTTCTTGAGTTATGTTGACCAAAAATATTATGGAAACACAAACAAACAAACACGTAGACGCACAAAAACATTTTTCATGGAGGTGAAAATTAAAAGCAGGTTAATATAATTTTAAAAGGACATTATTGGTTACGTCTTACAAGTTATAGTTTGTATAGACTTCACCCTATAAATGTGGAAGCTCTTAGTTGTAGACGTAACGTTATAATTTCTAGTATTCTGTAATGTTTGTCATTTCGGATGATGACGTAAAGCCGGCGGCCCCGTGTATGAGGGAGTTCCAGGCATGCAGGCATTAGCCTAGCTCAAGCGTCAAACCTCTGCACGTAAAAGAACCCAACACACTTATCGAGAAGAGTAGGAGTGACCCGGTGTGCTTGGCCAAAAACGCAAGCCGTAGCGAAGCCGCATTGCACTACCACTAGCTACTTGAAAAAAACTTCACCTCAAATGAGGATCGCCTTGAAACGAAAGAAACAGTTATGTTCTACGTCCATTCTTCACACCTGCAGGAATTGAAGAAGTCGCAAGATGGCGCTGGAGCTGACCTACATCCTCACCACTACCTACTCCTTCCTCCTGTCGCTCATCATCTTCCTGGTGGTCGCGCCTGCGCTCTTACCCCGACTCTTCAAACCTTACCCGTCTCTACCGAAAGTCAAGCAGTTGATCGTCAGAGATGCGTGAGTAGAAATTCGTTTTTTTTCCCGAGAACTTAGTACGGACATCCTCGTTCACCAGGACCCTTCCGCTCCACGTTACATCGCTCGCGTAAAGGGCCCTGGTAACATGGGCTGGCATCCATGGTTATGACGATATCGCCAGCAAAACAGCTTCAGCCAATCAGAGGGGTTAAAAACCGTTTGCTTCCTCTCATCGGAAGCCAGCGCGCAAAGAACGCTGGAAGGCTATCAACCAATCAGGTTACGTGTTACGGCTAGCTCATTAATTATTCATGAGCTACAACTGCCGTTTGTGCCAAATAAGGGTTAGCTCATTAACTATTCATGAGCTACAACTGCCGTTTGTGCCAAATAAGGGTTGGCTCATTAATTATTCATGAGCAAGTCTCGACCTGCAATAACCATGGATGCCAGCCCATGTTACCAGGGCCCTTTACGCGAGCGATGTTACGTGGAGCGGAAGGGTCCTGGTGAACGAGGATGAGTACGTAAAGTAGGATTCATGCCGGCATGTCCCATAGGGGATCCTAACAAGATGGCTCACTCACGTTTAGAGTTATAACGTGGGGTCCCATAACTTCGACAGTACCATAACTTCAAACGAGTTTTACTTTCTCTTATTATGCAGAAGAGAGACATGTTGGTTTTTATCAACTGTGCTGAACAAAAACACTTTAAACCCGAATTTATGCATAGAGCTGTCATCTGAATGAAACGCGGATTTGTGTAACAGTTAACTGTACCCCCCGTTTAATGATTAGATCTAGATATACAAATATAAGTGGTAGCGGCTCTATGGATGCCGTCGCCGTGTGCCTGAGAAGTTTATGATTTTTATATATGATGTACATGTGTTACACCGAATTTTCACATATGATGTGTTACACCGAAGAGTATTCGTTCTACCCTATACAGATGAATTTAAGGGGGCACACCCCAGTTTATTTTGGGTCTCAATTATGTGTTGATAGTTGTGAAAATACCTTACAAAAGTCTCTGTATTTTTTGTCATGTGAATGAAGTATTCTCTTTCTTTACGTCCGAACTTAGTCGACTTTGTGTTGTTTTTGCCAGATTTCTGTCCTTCTGCATGGCGACCACTGTCGGACTCAGGGCGTGGTACATCTACTTCTTCACCGACCAAGTACCTCATGACGTCATCTGGTACGTGCGTGTTACTGCCTCCACATTGTCCATTATGTAGTAGTACCCTGTCACCTTCGCCGTACGATAGGTACAAGCGACCGTCAGGAATTCGAAAGAAGCCCACTCAAAATACTAGTAGCCTCTACCAGGCCACCACTTCAATAAAGATTTCAGCATTTTTTGTTTCCATTTTCTGTCCCTAATAATATTGCTTTGGTTGCCTTTAACGACAACAGGTCGAGGCCGTTATTGGTACAGTCTCACGAAAGAAAAAGTTGTTGTAAGTGTGTCGTAGTTTCGCTGGTTATTCCACGACAAAAACCTTATGACAAAGATCACTAGGCTCTACCAGCCTCCGCGGGTCGCTGGGAAAATAGTAAAAATTGGCCAAAATAGAGTCAATTGTATGAAGGGAGTCGGCTACGGAGATAAAGTCCAATATCACCCTCCATGGCCAAAGTCCCCCGGCAAATGTTCTCCCTATAGCCGGCGCGGTTAGTCTGTGTGGGTTAAGCTTCCTCTCATTGTATTTTCACAAGAATTAACTTTTGTCCTACTTTACACCAAATGTAAAAGCATCACAGTTTGTTTTCTGCACATTTTGACTAAACTGTACGTCTCTGTACATGTAGGCACGACTCACCTCTAGTCCGTCACACACTGGCTATCTACACTGGTTACGTCATTGCTGGTAAGAACGTTCGTCACTTGCAAACTAAATATGTATAATTATAGCTACTATATGAAAGTCGTCTGTAAACGTATTGATATTTCACTTTGACAAAAAGTGGCTGTTTTTACATAATAGTTACATTCGTCGATTTTTCATGGGTCCTTTGTTTTCGGGCGTGTGATGGTGAAATATCAGGCAACTATAACATATTATGTTTGTTCTTTATTTCATTTTTATCCAGCGTTGGTGCTTATGTTGTCGCACAATATCGGTCAGATGTCCTCCATATTGCATCACATCTTCTCAACCTACACCGGTTTTGTGGCAATGGTGAGAATAAACCCGTTTACAATTAAGTTCTGACGTAATCATGACTTTCTCTATGGCTGTCACACTATTGTATTTCGCGAATATCAAGTCCGTATTATTTTTTTTTTTATAATAGGACAAAAGTTGCTTTTAAGTATTTTAGTACATGGATCTATATGGAATATTCGTAAGACTTTTGGTAACTCAAGTAACCGTGGATGCATTTTGAACTCGCCGAATAACAAAAATTAATGCGGAACCCATACGGACTCGGTGTACGCATAAGTGTGACAGCCTTCAACATTTGCAATCATTAAAAAATGGCCGCTTTTATTGATTTCCTTTTTATCATTCCACAATACACGTATATTTATATTACTAAAATGAAATACGCAGTTGGCCGAATTGTGGTACTTTTGACATATACTTTTGCGAAGCAATAAAACAATTCAAGATATAGTGCAAAGTTGTTCCTAGAACATTAAAATGTCTTTCTCGTTGTGTTTTCTCTCCGACAGACTTATCCATGCCTGATGTACTGTGCAAACAACGTGCTGATGATGGAACTGTCCAACCCTTTCGTCAACATGAGGTAGGCAGTCATAAAAGATAGCACACTCTCTCTCTCCCCTCTCTCTCTCTCCCCTCTCTCTCTCTCCCTCTCTCTCTCTCTCACTCTCTCCCTCACTTTCTCCCTCTCTCTCTCTCTCCCTCTCTCCCTCACTCTCTCCCCCTCCTTTCACTCTATTTACCCTCTCTCTATCCCCTCTCTTTTCCTCTTTCTTTTCGTCTCTCTCCCCCTCTCCCTCTCCTTTCCCTCTATTTACCCTAGCCTCTTTCTATCCTCTCTCTTCCCCTTTCTTTTTGTATCTCTCTCCCTCTATCTCTATCCCTCTACTATATGTCAGACAAACAATAATTTATAGTTTATGTAATGATATGATATCTACCCTATTGCTAACCGCGTAAAAGCACGTCGGGAGAGATTTGTAAATACTGTAGGTGAACATTACATGTTGTTTTTGTGTAATAATGTGTACTTAATATGTGAGGAAGCTACGGATCTATTGGAATTCTGCAACTCGGTGGTACTTTTGCGCCGAATAGTAATCCATAATGGCACTGCAATGGTATCCGACTCATTTCTAAACCCGGAAAAAAGATGGTGACCGGAAGGTGTCAGAATCCCAAGATGGCGGCGCCCGTCGATGCTGACAAGTACAAAATAAGTTTCATTTGATGACGTAATTTGTTTGTTTCAGGATGATGCTGAAAGTTGTTGGCTACGAGAAGACCACGGCTTACGTCTGGAACGGTCTCGCCATGTTGGTCACGTTTTTTATCGCGAGATGTGTCTCCACGACGATTGGTACTCTGCGGTTCTTGCACCTCGCCTTGGCCGACCCCCAGTTTTGGGACCTCCCGCTCTGTATACACGTGTGCTACTTTGGTGGAGTTAGTTTGTTTAATGTATTGAACTATTACTGGTTCTACAAAATTTGCCGTGGGGTCGTGAAATACACCGCTGATTTCAAGACTACCAAAGAAAAGTAACCGATTCATTCTGACTATCGTTTCTGTGGGATTCACATTCCTAGGTCAGGGTCACTCTGGGATTCATCGATGTTTACTAGCGACATCTTGCGATATACTTGGCAACTACAGCAGTACCCAAAGATAATGGATACAAGTTTCGCAATCCTAGTATGCAAACAACTAAAGATGCCTCTTCTTGTGTAAAACTTTTGCAGACAATCTGGAGCTTTTTGTGTGTGTGTAACAATGTCTGTCAATGACATTGTAGATAAGTTGGATCATATTGTATCTAAATGTATCACAGACCTACAGCAATGTTTCATTATATTATTCTTTTACTCTACTATTGTATTATACCTCATCTTTGGTAGCTGGTGAATTTTAGAATACCATTTAAGTGATGGTTTCTTGTTTATGACATAGACTCTTCTCTGTGGCATTGTGTGATCAAATTGTGTCTGTGTGAATAAAGATTCCAAATCTACCTGACAACTTCCTTGTTTTATCATCCAACATGGCGGACAGTACTTACGTCATAGTCACGTGAGCAAACACACCTATACAGACATTCATTTTTTTCGGATAGTCTCTTTGCGCTTTCTGGCGACATTTTTCATCATGTTTAGGAGTTCAGTTATTATAACTAAATTCCCGATGACCAATAGTAAAAAAAGGTTACATTTCAGTTAACGTTATATTGTAAGTCATATTTCAGTTATATTGTTAGAAAAGGTTCTCCGAATCTTCGAGAATTCACAAACATCCAGATTTGCAACGTCTTCCAACCACTTCGCGGACTGTCCACATCGATGCAATCTCGTCTGAATTCCTGTCAATCATTTACTAACTTAATTGGGTCAAAAGTACGTTTTACACACAGCTGAGGGGGTCGACACAGTTTACAAAATGGCGGCTTTTGAGGCACTAGGAGGGATGTCGTTTGTCGCTGCCTTTGGACTGTTCTATTTCCTCAGCCAGTTTCACAACGATGTGGCCACCGTCGTGCAGCCGAAATGGCCCAAGAACTATAAGGTTTGGGTCTACAGTTACTCACCAGGTTCATGGTAAGATCACTTCTCTTCGGCTATGTAAAGTTTGACATTCTCGTGGCGCGATCAAGTGATTGGTACAATGAGCCCATTCACGGTCCCGACTACGCGTGTACAGTGTCAAATGCGAAGGATCCTGGCTTGTAAACCATTTGTCGTCTCGACATTGTCACGGTTAGCATACCAATGCCCGGACGGGTCTTGTTTACGTCTCAGGGGCCTGTACCTTTGACAAGTGCACATGCGTACTCAAATCTACGAATGGGCTTATGGCGATGCTCCTATAAGCCCATTCACAGTTCCGACTACGCATGTGCAGTGTCAAAGGTGAAGGCCCCTGGCTTGTAAACAGTTGTCGCAGTTGTCGTCTCGACCATTGTCTTGATTTGCATAACAACGTCCAGGCGGGCATATTCGAGTGAGAAGTTGAGATATGTTTCTTTGCATTTGTATAGACTTGCGTCATGATGGAAACCTCGCGAGAGTTCATCACCGCGGGATGGTACGTGGATGATGACGTCAGAGCAACCAGGTTGGACAGCTATGGAATACCATTCCGCGGTTGGTCAATCTACATAACTAAATCTTTCAAAGAACACCTTTTTTCGAATAAATTCTCAGATATGGTAAAATGTTGACATTCATTATCAATGAGTACAAATATGGCCAAGATTAGATAATCTACATATCTAAATATTTCCAATAACATTTTTTTTCGAATGTAGTCTCAGATAGAGTGAAATGTTGACATTTATGATTAAGGAATATGAATATGACCAAGTTTGTTTTTCAGATGATCACCTCTACTCTTCCAACGACATCAAGACGGTGTTGGAAGGAATTTCTTTTGAATTGGCATCGACCAATCATCGACTGCCACGGAGTGTTATCGATTACGCATGCGCACAACTGGGCCCGCCCCTGTATACCTTCATCATGAGGTACAAGGAGGAGACCATGTACAGTCTATATCCTTCGCCAGAAGGAGGGGTGACTTGCAAACAAAGGTAATGATAAGGAACAAAAGTAATGTCTTTATTTCAACAGTAGTCTAGTGGCACAAAGGGCATTTTTATAACTGTGGTAAAATCTAAGACTAGAAGCCTGAAAAAAACTGCATTTAGATTATAAAAGTAAAACAATGACATGAATCCTGTGTCTGCATTTACAAGGGAGCCGGTAGGCGTCGCTTTGCCTTTTTCATACGTGAAACCTTTTTTTTCAGCCGACTGGTGGGGATGTTTCCACAGAAACCACTTGTGTCGAACATTCAGTTCATCGGAAATGACGTCATAAGTGGAGTCCGCGTCGGTCATTTCCGGAGCGAATTCTTCCTCTTTGCCCTCGACTATTACTTCAATAACGCAACAGGTAAGAAAGCGTGACGTTTTGAAGTCCCCTTCTCTTTACCTTTCTAATAATTATAACTTAGTTATGTGGGCATCATTCTGATTAGCAGTCCGCTTCTCTCGCTATTTTTTTCTTCCTTTTTTTAGCTACAGGGCTATCTAGCACGTAGCTTAAGGGGTTATAACATTACACATAGCTGGACATGGCTCCCAAATACTAGCCAACCAAGTTTGGTGGTAGGTCGGGAGCAGTCTGACCAGTTTTGACTCGCAAAAACACCCTGACCACTACTGACTTACTCTCAACCACCAGCCAACCCATTCCAGACCTTCCGTCCACTGCCGAATGTTTTAAGATTTCAATTTGAAATTTCCCGGCCGGGCCCAGAAATAGAAGCCTCGGCCAGGCTTCCGTCCTATCGTTGGGAAAATAGTAGAAATCAGCCGAGGTACTTCGCTATACAGGGTAGGTCCGCTATACAGTAAAGTTCCATTACTGTATAGCGGACCTACCCTGTATACAGCGGAGTACCTCGGCTGATTTCTACTATTTTCCCAACGATAGGACGGAAGCCTGGTAGAGGCTACAGAAATAGCCCGGCAACCAGAGGGAGTCCGGCGGGGCCACGTAGAGGTCACGCCCGAAAGTGTAAAAAAAGCAGCCCGTGAACTACCCTTTTTCTAATTGGCACCGAAGTATAACCGGGGCTTACGGGACATTTGGGGTTTTGGAGGCTGCGCACCCTCAAGGCTAAGTACTGTCTCTTCCAGGGAATTATGCTGAAGTAAATCAACTGTGTATGGGATGAAAGCCTATCCTTTCCGCTACAAGACCAACTGAGTTGCGGAAATACGGCTCGGACCGAAACGCAATTTTCCCCCAAAACACACCAATTCATACGCTTTTCAGCCATGCTAGTATCTAATATCAGTTCGAAGCACATTATGAGAAATGTGAACTCAAACCCTGCCCCTCGAAACCCTCTCGTCACTATTTTGCCACGCACTACCTCGGACCCCGGTCGCGGAAGAACTGGGGTGTGCACCGTTAATGATTAGTGGTGCGTACCTAAACCCCGGACCTCTTCCTAACCTTTAGGTTCAAGTCCAAAAAAATCTAAACATCTGGAAACAAGTCCGGACTTTAAAAAAATCTCTCGCTTTTACACTCCTTTTTGATTTAAATCATGTTAAAGCTTCCTTAGATCGTAATATTGGCACTGGAAAAATATGAAAACATTGCTGTTTTTTGTTTATAACTGAACTTCTGCATTAATTACTGACTGTATATAATTCCGCATATCATAGTTTTCAAATTGCATGTAAAATATATGCCAATATGCAATTTTACATGAAACAGGAAAAAAAATATTCGTAGCACACATATTCCATTGGTTCAAGTCCGGACTTTCAAGTCCGAACCTGAACCTAAACCTCTGGACTCGAGTCCAAACCTAAACCTAAACTCGGGTTTAGGTACGCACCACTATTAATGATCTCTGTAATTTTGCATACAGGGTTGCCACGTGCCTTGCTCGTCAACGCGGCAAACAACACCTTCCTGACGTTCGAAGATGGACAGGTGTCGAAGGAGGTGTTCCAACCGCCACCGGGGGTCACGTGCCACGGTCCTTAGAGAAGGCATCTCCGCAATAAGCCCGTTCACAGTTTCAAGTGCGTATGAGCAGGGCGATGTACATTGTGACCTAGGGTCAAAGTTTGAGGCCCGTGGTATATAGCCATAATAGTAAACATTACCATGATAGAGACTTAAGAATTGCCAGGGGCTTAAACGTTTACCTTAGACCACAATGCATCACGCTGTTAGGTTCCTTAAAGCTTATTCAGTCACGTGATCTTCCCGATGTAAAAACTATGTGAATCAAGCGGATGTAACTGCAACAATACCTATCAGCATGCACATGTCCAATAACCGTTCTATTTACTTGTACATCTACTTGGCGATTAGCCTGGCTGGTAAACTGTTTGTATTTAAGCAGTGGCAAAGTCAACTTTCAACAATAAGTAGACAGTCACGTTTTAAACCTCGATCAGCATGATATCTCTGAGTCAGTTACAATGTGTAGTCATGCAGGCATGTACAGGACTAGTTGTCTTGTAGTTACAATAGAATTCATGACGGTTTCTGCTGGGTGTTTGTGTAGTATAGTGCATATCAAATATGTGTACGCAGATATGTGTAAGTAGAGGACTCCTCTAGCTTTCTGAGAAATGTACTCTGTGCATGACACGTGTGTATTACCAATCCTGTACAAGGCTGTGCAAGATGGCACTAGGCTCTCCATTGCCTCTGATACTGTTACTCCTTTACCACATCCCTTATGACTAATCTTGAAGATGTTGAGAAATAAAATTAGGAACACAGTATGTTAGACAAGACAGACCGACTCGAGGAATAAAGAGGAGAGAACATGTGAGTTTGGAATAATTATCGTTTTACCGGCCACGACAACAACTGGAGTCTGTCTTCACTTTCCATCGAAGAACCTCTCTCTGCTATTCCTTACATTTGGTCAACGTTGACGTTGAATTTCATCTATAGCATACATTATCTTTCCCAACACAACATTTGGAAACTATAGACGGTATGGGATATCATCCTTTTATGATCTTATATACGCAAACAAGACCTTATACGATACGTTCTGTCTAAGTGCTTGTAGCAGGCATGTGGCTAATTCTGTTAACGTCAATCACAGTGGACCAATGGCAGTCCTTGTAACAACGCCACGCCGGTATCTTCTACGTCCTGATCAGACGTCAGTGACAATGTCCGGATGTACTGTCGCTCTTGGTTGTAGGAATGGATCCCCTCGTTCGGCGGAAGCTTCTTCTCCTTCTCGTCGTAGTAATACCTTAGGTTGGTGTTGTCACTGTTGGAAGGAAGTATCTCGAAGACGTGGACCCAGTTACAGAGATGTAGCATCATCACAACACCTTTTAAAAAAGAAACACAAATAATTCGTTATCATCATTATTCGTATAAAGGTTTATCCATGACAGTATTGACATACTAGTAGTAAGAGTTTTACTCTTTATTTCAGTACCGTACAATATAAAGATGAGGTTATCTACGTCGGAGCCCATCGACTATCCCTCAACAGAGACGGGGGCCGATACCAACTGCCGGGACCTTTGACCCTTTGCTGACGTCACACTTCCGTTCAGGTCACGTGACGTAGGCTTCGGGTTATTTCAACTTGGGAAGGGTCAGAGGACTGACCTAAAACTTGTTGGTGAGTGCTTTATATTGTGTATAGAAATAACGTGTACAACTCTTACTACAAATGATAATACTTTGGAAATAACGTTGTCTTTACACAGCCACAGCCTTTTCGCACCAACGTTTAAACGGCGTTGAGTTGCCTTCCTCAAGAAAAATGGGCTCTTCCACGCACTGTTTGTCGCAGGATGTAGCTGCATAAAAATGCGGACACAAACACAAGCAGTGGCATTATGCCCTGACAAAGGCACTCGAAACCCGCTTAAATTAAACGTTGGCCAAAACACTGCGTTCGTATAATAAGTAGCAATACTTTAGTAGCACTACTGTAGAATGACATATTGTTTGAACCCAATTCTTTTGTAATATGATTCTTTTGGAACATTCCCAACTCTTTCAAAGTACCGTGTTTAAGGTCTCCCCTTAGGTCGTCACCAAAATGTAACGCATATCAGGGCTCGAAATTTATTTTTGGAAACTGGTGCACCCAACCCAAGAAATTAGATGCACAGAAAAAATGTTGGTTGCACCGCATAGAATAAAACTGAGTGTCAGAAAAACATAATTACAAAGTTTAACGCTCCTTAGAACTTCAATCTGTAATTCTATAGCTAACTTTAAGATTTCAAACAAGTGATACATTAAATAAAAAGGTTATATTACTTTTTTCTGATACTTACTTTTCAGGAATATTCTGTATACTTAGTGTACAATAGTATCCTTATCCTATAGCCTACAAAAATATCTAGGTCCACTGGTGCACCCACAGTCAAAAATTAGGTGCTCAGCTCCAATTTTGGGTGCACACAGGTGCACATGCACCCACTATTTCGAGCCCTGCATATATAGCCGAAACAACATTGGCTCAGGCGATGTTGATTAGATGACATCGTTTGGAACCCCAAAACTGATGCGAGCATACGAAAAAAAAGTTTTGCAAAAATATTACCTTCATTATGAAATCTAAGTGGTCAGAAAGGTTGAACAGATGACTAAACAAACAGACTGTGGCATACCGAAAAATAGATTCTTCATTTTTGTTCTTTCTCGTCTTCTCCCTTTTCTTTGAAACGGACGAAAAGTGATACGTGCGCGGATGTCACTCATAATAAAGTTAACATGGCCTCATAAATAATTATTATACAAAACAATACTTATTATATATCAAAGGCTACTTACCAAACATACCAGTACTGGGCGACAAGTTTGTTTTCTTGCATCTTCCTGTAGCGACGCAGAAACGCCTGAGTTCAGTGACAATGTTTTTCCCAAAGTCAGGCCTCTGTATAAAAGGCATTGTCCTGTTTGGATGTGTCCTCCTGTATTTTTTCAAGTTTTCAAAAACACGAAACCTGTCTTTTCTGGCGTCAATGCCCCGTTTTCCGAAATTGATTGCGCCAAAGTTTCTGATGACAGTGATTTCGTGGTTAAACATGGCGATGCTGTCGTTCAAAAATTCCTTTTTGCACGTTATTCCAGGGATCTTCGTGTTGATTAGACGTAGGTCCGTCCGGTTGCCGACAAACTTTTCAAACTTTTCTGTGGGAGCACAGTTGAATCTCAGAACGGCGTCGTGGTCATCTGAAAACAAATTGAAAGACGCCGAGTCATGTCATATTCCGATGTCAGCATAAAAGTTCATCTGAGTTGGCAAATCATAGAATGAAAATTAAACTATACTCCAAGTCAAGGAATCTAACCCCAACCCTAGTCCTAACCCCAACCGCAACCCTAATCCTAACCCCAACCCTAGTCCTAACCCCAACCCCAACCCGTCCTAACCCCAACCCCAACCCTAGTCCTTACCCCAACCCCAACCCTAGTCCTAACCCCAACCCCAACCCTAGTCCTAACCCCAACCCTAGCCCTAACCCCAACCCCAACCCTAACCCCAACCCAACCCTAAACCCAACCCCAACCCTAGTCCTAACCCCAACCCCAGTCCTAACCCCAACCCCAACCCTAGTCCTAACCCCAACCCCAACCCTAGTCCTAACCCCAACCCCAACCCTAGTCCTAACCCCAACCCCAGTCCTAACCCCAACCCTAGTCCTAACTCCAACCCCAACCCCAACCCTAGTCCTAACCCCAACCCTAGTCCTAACTCCAACCCAACCCTAGTCCTAACCCCAACCCTAGTCCTAACTCCAACCCTAGTCCTAACTCCAACCCAACCCTAGTCCTAACCCCAACCCAACCCTAGTCCTAACCCCAACCCCAACCCTAGTCCTAACCCCAACCCTAGTCCTAACTCCAACCCCAACCCCAACCCTAGTCCTAATCCCAACCCTAGTCCTAACCCCAACACTAGTCCTAACCCCAACCCCAACCCCAACCCTAGAGTAGCCTCAATCCCAGCCCTAACTCCACTCCCGCGCCTAGCCCAAGAAGCAGAAAATCTAGCTACACACCGGAGTACATACCTATCTCCCGTCCGTATGTGTGAATTCTAAGCCCATGACTGCTGCTTACAACCGCACACGAGTTGAAGTGGACAAGGTTCTCCAAACTCTTCTGGGGTAGAACAGCTTCGTCCGAGCGATTCTCAATCTTCGTGGAGTTCTTAGTTATCGTGGAGAATGGAACATTCCTCTTTATTTTACAATACATTTCTTCCCTCCACCTAGCAATGGTCTGAGGATCTTCGATTGTATCGTTTCGCAGAGAAATGTTTTCAGTTTTCCCGATAAACGATGAATTGTTCAAAGTCGTATCTTCGTTGAGGGTTGGCTTATGTGTGCTATTGCGTAGAATATGTGCCACGTTGAGTCTTGTGTGATTTGTAGCAGGGACGGCAGCCGATGGATTTACGTGAAAAGCGGTTAAAGTCGAGTTAATCGTTGCCCTTTGCATCACGGGTAGAACGTTTTGTTGTGCACTGGGGACACCTATGCCTACCAGGTGGAACTGCACGCCAGTGGTGTTTGCGTGGGGCCAGCCAATGGTGACAGTGATTGGAAACTTGCTGAGGAGAACGTTGGCAAGGATACAGATACACAGAACACCAATGAAAAGAGTCGTCTTTCCCGCCATGGCACGTGACGTCACTTAATAACGTTAACGACGTAGTCACAATGTCAGATCTATATCTGAAATATAAAACGAGAATTGAATATCAGCACTGGATCCGGACATTACACCGCGGCAATTAGCTATAACGATAACGTCAGGTCATACTACAGCCTACCCAGCGTTACACAAACACAAAAAACAGGATACACACAGACACACACACACCTGTATGTGTAACACACACACACACACGTGTACCACATACTCTTGTACCACACATACTTGTACCACACACACTTGTACCACACACACTTGTAACAAATACAAACTTGTAACACACAAACACGCTTGTGACATACTTACACACACTTGTAAGGCACACACACTTGTATTAAACACACATGCACACACTTGTAAGTCTTGTAACGCACTTGCAATTGTAATACGCACGAACACACAAATTGAAACACAGATACACACGCACAACACATAACGTTACATGGATGCACACAAAATACACACACGTTACATACACATGCATACATGTAACGGTGTAACACACACACACACACACACACACACACACACACACACACACACACACACACACACACACACACACACAGCCATATGTTGAATTGTATCCTTACGTAATCAAAAATCTGCATTATATCATACATCACAATATTCAAGGAGAATAAACCTGTCTAGTGCAACCCTCTGTCTGCTAGTGCAAGATCGAATTTCTATTGCAGATACTTTTGATAACGAATACGCCATTTTGAACAAAATACGTCACGTATATTGGTGTGTAAGTGGGTCTTATGCTAAGTACAGTGTCTTCTATGACAGAAACTTGTATCATTTTAGGATCCTACACCTATTGTCAAGTCACTTCATGGGCACAAATGTCCGTGGGAAACCATTTAAGTAGCATTGTCGCAAACGTCATGGTCATCTAAGACAAACAACCTCACTTGGCGTGACTGTTAACAAGCATGCTTCCGTAGTGTAGACTATAGAGACCAAAACTACCACTTCAAACGATCTAAAATCAATGCCTGAGTGTGTTCCTGCCTAAGAATAGAGCTAAAAATCTATCGCGACAATAATTGAATAACAGAAGGCACTTGACCCCCTTCCACCCTTTTTTCCATTTGTTGATTTCAACTAAAAGTAGCCAAACCTGGTCACCAGTCTTTCCCAGGGCTACAGGCTGGGGTTCATCGGTGTCGTAAGCTTCTAATGCCGCATGGCCAGCTAAGCCCACCCCGGTGATTCTGTCTGCCTGATTTTCACCAAATAAATGGCATTTCAAGGAGTGAGGGCGTGAGGCAAAATTTCCTTCGGGGTACGTTGCATTTAGTACCGAAGAGCTGGCCTGTGTGGGCCCTGGAGACAGTCTGGATTCCATGCTACCCCTCCTTTTGAATTTAAAGTGACTGTCTAGATATTACAAAACAATATTGATTCAAACCAACTCTACTAACCGTAGCCAAGTCTTTCCTCTGAAATTCCAGGGTTTCAAACGATGGTGGCGAGCTGATAATGACAGCAACGGTCGCGACAAAATGTTGCTAGTTGCATCCAAGGTCTGCAGGCCGTAACCATAGCAACGTCACAAAAACATTTACCCAAGAGTGACGTCTAGAAAAAGGTTTGCATAGTTTCATACGTTCTTGACACAAGAAAACAGCTGTTTTCTATAATCAAAAAGGAGAGTGACGTCACTCTATGGCATCGTCATAGACTTGGCCTCGGGACTGCTAGTTACCATGGAAATATCGGCTATGAATTTGAACCTGGGTCTGCTACCATGTGAGCTGCAGGCACATGCCAAATGGTCTTGAAATGATTTGAATCGTTTCGGCGCCGTAGATTTTAAATATGTCTTAAATATTCAAAAGGTGTTTTTAGTTAGTCTCTCCTCTTCTTGTTTTATAGTCACTGACAAAAAAAAATACATTGAAAATGAATTCAAGTAACATTATCAATAATGATATTGATAAATCCAATCATATCAACTAGACAGTACCAGGTTTAGGTCCGGACCTAAACCTGAACCTCTGGACCTTAACCTCATTTCAGCCGAACCGGTTCCCGCCTTTACTTGTGACTGGGGTACAAATGCAACTTAATTGAAAAGACACAATTTCTGTGCATGAGCGACTAATTTTTCTGCCTCTTTGGTGGCAGGTAAATTTAGGTGTGGTTAAAGATACACCAATGTCATGACTCCATCATTAGAAGAGGGCCTGCATGTGGTAGTAGCGATTACGAATTGCGCCACATTTTCGCCGCCGATTACGAAATTCTCAGAGCTGATTACGAATTACGTTAAATCATGGGGCTTCCCAACTGGCTTCAACACTTTACACAAGATTCAACTATCTAGTTCTGCGTCGAACCTATTGATGTTATGTTGAATACCTACTGTTGCGGACACCTCCCTGAGAGGGGCCTGCATGGGGGCGTCTCGAGAACGCTCGACGCTGAATTCCGGAGCTGACATATGACGCTATAAATTCAGTCAGCCTCTACGCCCTACTCTAAATTCTGAGTCAAAACTCACACATAAGTACACCAAGCGGCTGAACTTTTAGCTTCCGTCAAAGCAGGTGATATTTAGCATCTTGGAGATGACTTGAAAAGCACCTTAATCTAGTTCTTTGCTTTAAACGCATGAGTGATAATGACGAATTCTAGACTAGCGCGAGGTCACACGCAAGGACATCTCACGTCACATTTGTATCAAACGGAGTCTAACCGATTTTTTTACTTATAATAAAGATGGTGGAATTATGTTCGTGTATTTAGAAATTGATAATGTGACAAGGGACCTATATGCTTACGTTGAAGTTCTCCCAACTCCACTCCAACGTATTTAATTATAAAGGAACCGTCTCATTGTATCATGTCATAGCTAGCTCTACCAAGGACAACATGGTAACCTGGTGTACGCTCTTTTATACATATATATATATAACGTTATATTAAGTTCTCCGTCGCAATGAAAACATTCCTCAAAGATCTAGAATCTGTTCGGTAAATGTATTCCCACCTGCGAGGCACAAATCGGACGACACTGTTAGAGATATCTTATCGATGAGCCGCCACGGCATTACTCTTGCATGAAATGAAGCAGAACCTGTCTGGTCGCCCTGGAGCTTATTGTGAGTCACCTCTGACATGGGAGTTACACGCGGACATGATAATGAGAGGCACTCGCTTGTGGATTGGACCATTTTAAAATCAGCCTACGCTTTACTAGCAATCTATGGATTACGCTTTACGTTGCATTAAGGTAACTGTTACGGTTTACGTAGAAAGAAAGCGACCAATAACGCGTTATGGCTTATGTACTGATTACGAATTACGTTGATTTTGGGCCGACTGCCTACGGATTACGAAGACGAAAAAGGCTGAATTACGCCTTACGAAAAAGGGCATGCAGGCTCGAGGCTATCCTGAAACTCTGGACCTAAACCTCATTTTCAGCCTAACCGGTTCCCATCTCTACTTGTGACAAATGTTACACTACTTCTGTACATGAGCGACTATTTGTCTGCCTCTTTGGTGTCAGGAACAGGTAAGTTTAGCTACCTGAGTGCCGTTTTCACGACAGGAACCAAACCAGCGCAGTGCAATGTGAGATCAAATCGCTAAGAGCCGCTATTCTCACTAAATCTCGCGCGAACTTGCGGAGTTTCCTTCCCAAAATGGCGGATGAAATTGGTCAGGAAGAGACGAAGTGACCAGAATCTTTTTGTCTTTTCCAGATATTCTCGCCACAGGATTCACGTAACAGTTTTTCATCAAGGTAACGTATCTACTAGGATATTATTGAAGATAGGAAGCAGAATTTGTAAGTAGAATCTCCAGAATATTAGCGAAATACGCCAGAAACTTCGGAACCTGAACGTTTTCAAATTTCATGAACCATAATTTATTTTTTTTGCCCCATCATATATGCTTCTGCAAATTAGTTTCTTTAATTCAAACTGAAAACTATTTGGTTTTCCACTTGGTTCTGTCATATGCTTGACGTCCCTGGTGTCAAAGAAAGAAAGTCCGCATGTCAATCTTATTATTTTGATACTAGTAACCTTGAAGTTTTGAGTTTAATCGATTATATTTATAAAGTAAACTGTATTTCCTATAGCAGTGTCTTCTGGCAATTAATTCTAGGACTGTAGATTAACCAGGACATTTTTGGAAGATAAGGAGACAAAAATTGTAAGTAGAATCTCAAGTGTATTTGTGAAATACGCCAGAAACTTCGAAACCTGAACGTTTTCAAATTTCATGAACCATAATCTATTTTTTGCCCCATCATATGCTTCTGCAAATTAGTTTCTTTAATTCAAACTGAAAAATATTCGGTTTTGCAGTTGGTTCTGTCATATGCTTGACCTCCCTAGTGTCAAAGAAAGAAAGTCCGAGTTCAATCGATAATATAAAACCTCCTTGGGTAAACTGTATTTCTCAACAATACATTTTAGTACTGTAGATTCATTCACTTTTGCAGTGGTCTCATTTCAATGTAGGAGAGAAGGGAGGTTTTTGCAGTAAAACAATACTGTATTACGTAGTGTCAAGGAGGTTAAATATCTATATTTTAACCTCCTTGGTATTTATAAGTACTGTATATACAAGGGAGACATTATGGTGTCAGGAATTTGCAGTAGAGCGTTCACTGCGAAAATTGCGAAAGTAAAACCATCGCAAAGGTTTTAAGATTTACAGTATTCCATTGTTACAAAGTCTTCGCTAATCTTTTTTTGTCTTGATCCAGTGAGTGGTAAGTGTTGAAGAATTAGCTGTTGCTGTTGCACCATGGCCAGCCCTACCAAAGCATTCAACCCTCCAGACCAGGATCTGGACACATTGAGATATTCCTACAACGCAGAATACACCGCCGACATCTCAACAAAGGTACGCTTTGGTCATATTTGTGGGTGAGCCTCAAGCGTTGAAAAGTTGGCCCTCGTTAGGGGGTCGTGATATTATAAATGCAGAAATGTCGCGGTAGGGAGAAAATGGAGTGTTCGCGGTCGTTTTGAGTTCGCGTTTGAAACAATAGTAGCACTACAGTTCACCGCAAAAACCACAAACATAAAACCGTAGCTTACATTTCTGCATTTCCAGTATTCCTTTATACGAACTTTAGGCCACAGACATGTTTTGCTACATGTAGATCCAGGAAGGTAATAACACAAGATTTGGCCAGCTTGCTACAAATTTCGAAATACTGTAAATAACACGTTACATCTAAGTTTGCGGCGATTTGATTTAACGGTAGGAAGAAAATGGAGAGTTCACAACAGTTTTTAGTTCGCGGTTGAAACAAGGTGGTAGATGGGCAGAAGACAGAGCAAGCATTTTTATAGTGGTTTTGATTTAAGTAGGTGGTTAAGAGGTTACCCAAAAAAACATGAACATGAAACAAGTTCAAATGTATTCACTGCAAGATAGTTTTCCGGTATGAATTATTGAATTACTGAAAATTAGATAGCTTGTTTATAATGCCTTATCGAAAAAGGGCCTTCTCCGTGTAGTGATGGAAGAATTTGATGTATATCTGTGTTTCTTTTTCCTGTGTGTAGATGAGGGTTCCTGACAAGATCCAGGTTGCGGAGGGAGATGAGAGCTACGCTGCGCCGGGCAGGGACGATTCAAGACACATCCATCACAGCATGGACGTACCAGACCGCATCACGGTCTCAGGTACGATAGAAACCATCGTTGAAAGTTCAGTGGCTAGGCATGCAGACACGAGATTGAGAGGTCACAGGATAAATTTCTGGCTAGACGTTGTGCCCCTGGGAAAGGCACTTTACAGGACTTTCCTCAGTACTCCCATGTGTAAGATGGATACCTGACTTTGGTCAGGAAGGTAAAAGGCAGTTGAAGGAGAGTGATGGGCTTCAATTAACCGCGCCCTAGATACAGTGTATAACAACCCAATGCCCCTAAGGCCACAAAAAGGCTATGAGACTATTTTTAGTTTAGAAGGCACTTAGAGTCCCTTGTACCAACTAGCATTCCAAACCCGCTTACACTGTTAACTGCTCATTTCCAAGAATACGTTGGAAGGCAAAATCATTGCGTTTCTGTCACAAACTGACTCCCAATGCAAGGGAAGAAGCAAGGAAAACGTAACGATTTTGTCTGTGAAGCTAGTGTGTTATGCCAGGGGGCAGTTGTACCGGTCATATAGATATACAAGTAGATACTGTAATTCTTGTTTCTTTCACTGTAACTTTATGTTCACGGTTTTCACTGTCACCTCTAGATCTGTATGTACCATGAACTTATCATCACCGTGAAAAAAACTGTTGTTACTGTTTATGATTCCTTCACACAATAGCTTTGTGAATCACTTTACACTACCGTGAAGTTAAAGTTCATTGAAAATGTCCATTTTCCTTACACCATGTAATTTTGCTGCCGTGAAGATAAAGTGAATTACAGTATATACAACAGATTACATGATACAAATTGTACCAGGACCAGCTAAAAGCATTATTTCTGCTGGAAAGAAAATGAGTGATGCAGCTATAGCTTGTTCAATGCAGGTATTCTTTGATGTTACTTGTGCCAGTGAAGATTTTGAGCCCTGGATGATAGTTGATGAATTATAACTGATGTCAAATAATTGATAAATGATAACCAATATCTCAACAGGTGAGGGACAGTACAACAGACAGCACCAGTCCCCCCGAACCCTGGACCTGGACACCATGATGCCCTCACAACCCCCTCCAGTCAGCCTACAGACCCCCCCTCGCACCCTCACGTTAGAGGAACACCTGGAGAGTCTGGAGATTGAGGAACGCCCCCGGTCACGTCCACGTACCGCCAGCGGTCGGAAGGAACCCCTCGCAAACCGCGGGATGCCCAACGGGATCGCAATACCTGAGAGGTACTTGGAATTGATGTGTTCAAAAATTCTACTTTCCCTAGATCTGCGTGTAAGTGGAATTCATTGCCACCAAGTACTGTAGGAGCTCCTCACTTGTTGCCGTTACTAAGCTTTAAACAATGCTATAGAAACTACCCCTACACTTGGAAAGGTGCAGAAAGGGTTATGGGTTATAAAAAATCTGATCTTCTAATTATTTTTTCTTTTATTTATTTCAACTTCCTCATTATATGGCGCAAAACAGGATATCATTTCTGACCTATCTAAGTTGAAATTATACAAACATATTACAAAAAGGTGAAAAAGTATACATGTACAGTATATACTAATTGCTACAAATCAAATACAATCTTCAAATACAAAGTCAAAGTAATGGAAAGAAATTTTAATACAAATTTTCATTATTTTTCTATTCCCAGTGACGTGGCGCCGGTCAGAGCGAACTTGGACGCTGTGACGCCCATGGCGGAAGACGACGTTGAGGAACTTCGTCGCCAGCTGTCCAGAGTCGGCAGGCGACTACAGATTCTGGAAGAGGAAAACGACCAGCGAAACCAGCGCGAACTCATCCTGTACTCCGTAACGCTCGCTTTCTGGCTCATCAATGCCTGGATGTACATCAGGAGAGACTAGATTAATTGATTAAGTAATTAATTAAAAAGTAAGTCTGTTTAGGCCACATCAAATCATTTCCTTAGTTCTACAGTCAATTAACCTTTAGCACTACACTGAAGTAGCCATTGCCAGCCCATTCTCTATTGGTTACAGAGTTAGGCAGCAGGGAGAAGGTTAAGCTGTGCAAGTGGCTAGCCTGTATTTACACAAGCTCTCGGCAGGAGGTTATTGGACCGGCTGGCCACTAGGAGCGCGATTCGTCAGGCTATACAAGTGGCTACCTCTACATAAGGACCACCTGGCAAATGTGACCACTTTTTGGAGGTCCCTTAGATAATTTTCCCCAATGACACATGTATTAAGAATCCTGTCTATAGTAACTACCTGTCTAAAAAGACCAGATTTTATCGGTCCCCTGAGTGGTCTTCTTAGGCAATTTTGACTGTACAGTCAAACTTGTATTTAAGGGACTTAAATGGTCAGAGTAGACAAGTGGTCACTATAGACAGGATTCTTAATGTTTGAGTCAATGGACAAAATTATCTAAGGGACCACAAAAAAGTGGTCTCATAGGCCAGGTGGTCCTTATGTAGAGGTGGTCATTTTGTACAGGTTTGACTGTACAGGTTTAGAAAGTGATAAAAGTTGGGCTGGGAGGAAAATTTGCATCTTACTATTTTCACTCCCAAACAACACTGTGTGTATCAAGGAACAGTTTTCATGTTGAACCTACAATTCAGCACAATTCTTTTCTGTCCGAGGACCAACGAATTAGATTATTGTGACCTAAAGAGTAGTTGATACGTAAAAGTTTACAAATAGGAAATTAGGACATTGTATTGATCATGAATTAGGTGACATTCTAAGACCACAGATGAATTTATTCCTGAATTTCTTTTTTCTTTGTCTTTGCCAATCTATTGTGGCATTTTGCGATGCAGCAAATCAACTAACCAATCTGAAAAAAACTGTTAAGTCTCTAAGATTAAAATGTCAGAGTGAATTTGAGATTGAAAAAATCAGTGTGAAAAGCAGTCCGTAAGATTTATATAACAATCCTTCCAAAATGTATATTACCAACTTCAGCAAGGGACAGTTCATAATTTTGGGTTTGCATATCACTGTTTTGTCTTAAAAAAGGCCAAAAATGTCTTGTGAAGAAAATTGTCAAAATTTGAATCATTTCCTAGAAAATGATTGTTGTCAACCTAATGCAATATGAAATCAAGTCACACAAAAGTTTGTAGAATCATATGAAATATAGTAGTGAAATATATGCCCAACAGATTTAGATGCCCTACTATTCTTTTCCACAATATTCCATGCATTCAGATGTTCACTGAATTCTGATCATACAAAAATATGTACTCAACCCATCTGTGTGGTACCAAGATCATGAAAAAAAACCTATATCATATAGATGTTTACAAATACTTGGAAAAAAACCTGAATACTTTTTCCAATCATGGCATGTATTGGAATAGTTGGAGATTTTGAAAAGTGGTATGAAAATGATTTGATAACTGAAAGTGAATGAACAAGGATATTTGCATGTGACCGAATATCAGTATTTGTGAAAGGCTTTTGCGATATATATATGCTGACTTGATGCCATTCAAAGTTTAAACCAAGCTGGATTTGGAAGGGAAATATTTGTGTTACATGGTCAGTGTTAATCTGTATATACATGTACATGCATGGCTTTGATTACTGTAAGTTCATTAATTTTTTGCAGGGACTTAATCTCACGTTAGGAGGGGAAAGATTTTTTTCACTGTGTTTCAAGATTGCGGGTAAAACAATTCTGTAGTACAGTAGTAATGCGATGAAAACGCACATTCTCGCTGTCACAATGGAGAGTTCACCGTGAAAATAAAAACGCCACAAACATTTAAAGACTTACAGTATTCTAAAAGCTTGGAAACTGGTTAGTTATCTATGATCTGTTGAGCTTTAAAGAATGGTCAAGTTAGAGACCGTTCCGTCATTTCCAATGTACATAATATATGTTTAATGTGTAAGAGATTTGACCATATCATCATACTTTGAAAGCTTTGGGGCCATCTACACATATACCTTAATGTACATGTATGCCATGAAGCCTAACTGTGAATGTGTTGTCCAAATCTTGTTAAAACCATAACTGATAAAAATTAGTTACTAGGCCTGGCAAGATTTAAGGATATGAATTTGTATGTATAAGGTGTGTCAATTTTCTTCGATATTGCTGTTTGCATGATTTCAGGTATGTATGAATGTGTGAGAGATTATTAGGGAATTAAATACATGAAAAAAGTTGTATTTTGGGTATGTTTTACCCAGTTCTTGAATGTTTGAAGAAAGAACACAGCTCAGTAGCTGTTTGTACAAAATTTACATTGCAACATGCAAAATTGTGAGAGTAAGGTAACAGTAGAGTGATAGGAATTAAAATGACTGTCAAATTGCCAAATTAAATTTCTGTCTGTTAAGAAATGCGGAAATCGTTTGAAGGGGTTTGAAATTTTAGGCTTGATTGACTTTGTTTTCGTAAATGCTTTGTAAAATCATAACTGACAAAATTTAAGACATTTCATAAACAAAACTATTGGATATTAGGTCATAAATGATATTGTTTCCTTCACAATTCACCAACAGAAGTGGCTGAGGGTACATTTATTTCACATCCGAACACCAATAGTATTTTGTGACACAAGAAGATGTTGAACAAACGCAACAGAGTTTTTGTCTATCAGTAGATCCAACTTTCCTTTCAAAACGTCGTTAGGTTTGGATTCCTTAACGGTGCAATATAACTTTGGGCTCTAGAGGGAGCTGCTTCATGTTTGCTCTATTTCAGGTACAGATTCCTTAACGATGCAATATAACTTTAAGCTCTAGGGGGAGCTGCTTCATGTTTGCTCTATTTCAGGTACAGGACATTCAGGAATCACATATTCTCCAGGAAAAAGGATTCCCAGTCCTTTATACTGGCAAACATGGTTTCGGTCATTAGTGCAAAAACCTGGACTGACACATAGACGGTTAAAAAGACAAGAACACACAGCTTGGATAATCATGCTTTATTCTTTTCTTAAAACAATTTTCCAAAGGTGATGCAAAACCATTCAACAGTAGATTGATACATATCAAATGAATTAATCCACGTCAATAACATTGTGTCCATCTCATGTCATTACAAAAACTTACTGGTGTGTTCTTGATTGTCTGGAGTCAGTTTTGATTCAGAGAAAAAAGTAAACCAACCAAAGGTGTTTCTAGTTTCTTTTTCCTTGTCTGAACTCCTGTATACCTGAGAGGCTTTGAAAACAATCTGTCAACCATGCATAATTATAACAGCATAACAGCAAGTTGTATTCTTCTGAGAGAATTCTATAAGGGGGTGAAAAAACATGCACTCGCACACACAGACACCACACGCACACACACACTGTGACACACAAACACACATGTACACACACACGTGAACATACACGCACATACAAACACACACACATACACCGCACACACACAGTAACACACAGACATAGTACACACATGCGCGCACACGTACACACACCCGCACACGTACACACACAAACACACATACAAACACACACACATATACATACATACACACACAAACAAACACACACGCACACACATATGATATTGTTTGCCTTGTACTTCGTTTACAATCAAAACTGAAACGTTGGGACACTTCAAACATTTCATACAGCGTTTCTTTTAAATCATTTGACGTGACTTTTCTTAAACAGAAACTCCTTAACACTTTGCAAAATCTGGAGAAACCACACCAGGCACATGGCATGTAATATGATAACACACGAGAACGTAGTGCGGTCCACGAAGAACTCTGGACGCCAGGAGTCTGGGCTTTGGAAACGATTGAAGATAATCTTGTACCAGATCATACAATGTTTCTTTTAAATCTTTAAATCATTTGACGTGACTTTTCTTAAACAGAAACTCCTTAACACTTTGCAAAATCTGGAGAAACCACACCAGGCACATGGCATGTAACACGATAACACAACAGTACGTAGTGCGGCCCACGAAGAACTCCGGACGCCAGAAGTCGGGCTTTGGGAAACAGACGAAGAGAACCTGGTACCAGAACAGCGGCATGGGGGCGATACGACACAGAAAGAACGTCAGGGCGAACGTGACGTCATTGGCAACGCAGACGGAGGAAGACTGGTCGTACCCCAGGTACTTAAGTATGTTTCTGTCGGGCGAAAGGGAAACAAGAAATGTTTGTTTAAAAAGCTGGCAAGGCGACCATTGTAATATATACTACAGTGAGGATGAAACGGTGGAGGTTATTTTGAATGGATGAATGAATGAATGAATGAGTGAATGGATGGATGAATGAATAAATGAGTGAATGGATGGATGGATGGATGAATTAATGAATAAATAAATGAGTGAATAAATCAATCATAGTATAAATGAATCGTTGATTGAATGAATCGTTGAATGAATGGGTGAATAAATCATGAATGAATGGGAGAATGATATGAATGAATGGACTCGAAAGCACCACAATTGTGTCATTGTCATTCCAATTTGTTATGAAATATTGTGCTGTCAGCATTACGACATAGTTTTTTTTTGTTACCCACGGACTTCACTCCTTACCTTAAGTTCATGAATATGTTAGAAACCTCCCAGAAAACCATGAGATGGCCGAAGTACTCGCAGAATGGCCAGATCTGAAACATCACAAACATGCAGAATTTACAACATATAACGTTAACATAAAAACTTTCACGTTGAATATCAGCAATATTAAGGTCAGCCATAGGCGGAATCAATAACCCTCAGATGGTAGAAATATACAAATTAACTAGCGCTATGTAAATAGCACGTCACAAAGAAACAAACTTTCATGCTAGTTAAAGACATGTACATGTAATGCAATCACCCACGCAAATTATCAAAAATTGTTTGAGATTGTGTAAAACTTACGAATGTATTTGTGACCCCAACGATGATGAGTAAGACATGATGAAGCACTAAGAGATGGTACTGCTGCTGAACCATGGACACCGTGTCTGGGGGGGGGGGTTAAAAATAACCCAATAAGTTAGAATTTAGTGTCAGTAGTTAAACTTGAGTTGTCGGATACTGCTAGTATATTGTTCACTGTCTGTCCGTTCTTTTCATGTTAAAATGTACAGTATTTGCAATTAGCCTACGGGCAAGAACTTGCAATAAACTTTCATTGTAAAACAAGGGTCCTTTAAAAGGACCACAGAAGAAGGTAACGTTATGACTTTGGTAACAGTTGAACTGGAAGGGAATGCTCATACCACCATCTCCGTTTGAAGTAAGCCCATAGCGCGCCTCCGCAGCATTGCTTTATGACTTGACTTTTAACTCGGACTTAAAATCAACCCTGGACCCGGCCGGTGACAAATAGACGCCGTAAGCTAATGGTGAGAACACCGAGAGGTACCCCACCGGCAGTCCACCGGGGCAGATTTGTGTCTTCGGGGCCCGGCCGGGGCCACATCCTCTACGGGCACCGGTGGAACATAATGTGACCATAGCTTTACTGCGCACATGATAAACCAAAATATCAAGTCATGGAGCCTTCTATGGAGGCTAGCAAGCACAGGAGCAGCAATTATCGATCTATGTACAATCAATCGATTTGGCGATACATCGAATTGTCAGGGCTTTAAATCATAATGGTGCTTCCTAGCGGTAAGAGGATGAAGTGCAGCATAGAAATGAAGCAAGGCAGATAAACGTTTTACCAAAAAAACGTGGGTCGCCTGAAATGTTATTTTCCAAACGTGACATGTACGCTTCAAATCCTTTACCTGATAAGGCGTATCCTACTGTGAAGGCGGTCTCAACGTTAACATAGTATGATTCATACCTGTCAGAACAAAAACAAAAAACAAGAATTGCTAACAAATGTACAAGTCAACAGATAACAACAGACCGTAATTAAGATGCTGACTACATCCAAGCATGACCAAACGGTGTAGACATTTTGTAGACTTTTTCAGCTTATTTTCAACTAAGCCATTCTTTTTCAGTGGCTGTTGTCAGCCTTTTCATCTGAATCTCACGCTTGGGACTCACTAACAAATCAACCATGTATTTTTGTTCAGCTGGTTAAGACAGTATATAATAGACGTTGGTACACAGGCTTGGTAGCCATGAGAGGGTATAATCCTTGAGCTTAGGCGTTATATCGGGAACTTTACCTTATGATTCCGTCCATGACAACCAAAGGCGTATACTTCACATAATCTTATCAGATAAGTCAAGAAAATCCCTAAAGACCATCACTTATAAAATCACATTGTTCGAATTGTTTAAACGAAAAAGAATTCGAAAGCCATATTTATAGGTTTGCTATAGTGTTTTCGGAGACGAGCAACAGTGCAACGCTTGCGAAACTAAGGTCGCCATACTGGCTTTGAATTTTTCGAGAACCCCAATACATGCAAAACATCAACCAAGAATATAATAATACATACTTTTCTCTACATCCCATTTTATCACATTTTACGGTTTTGTACAACGTACTCTATTTTTCGTAACGATTATATGTTATCGAACCTAAAGGTCAGTTTACCAAATAATCAGTCTTACAATGTACCATAAAACGTACATTTCGAATCTAGCTAAATATGGGAGTTTATATTAACGCTACGCAATTGCAACTAGCTTCCCTTTCAGTATAGTGAATACAAAAACATTTAAAACGGAGTGTCATTTGTACATCTTTAAGTTACATTATGGGCTAGTATATACTAATGTGCTATAATATATAAATGCGGTACTAACCTTATATTCTCTGGTTTGAGGTTTTCGTCCATTGCAAAAGTGTACATCACCCACGTACTTATGATCAAAGCGTGCAGAAATGATGTAGTACTGGAGAGAAAAAAAACGCAAAAATGTGTTACTTCATATTGAATTTTTTTACATAACATCCTACATTGTTAAGTCTTGGTTCTCGTACGAAAGAAAGGTTAACATATTCAGAGAATCTTAGAAACTGTAATGTAAACTGTAGTTAAACCATGTACATTGATATACCCGCTGTTACTAACTTCTATATATGATTGTGTTTACTTAAGCTTTTGTGTATCTATAGCAGCAGACCACCTCACGAAAGTACAATGTTGTTGCAACTGCGCGTGTGTCTTTCTCTTCTCATATATTGTGATCGCTGCTACTGGTGCAACTCACTAAGCTAGTTTCTTGCTGAATGGAAGCTGTGGCAGAACTAACCACTGGCAATGATCTAAGGCAGCCTTTTCCGCAAAAAGACAGTTGAATTCTTAACGACACGTACACCGCTCATTCTCATTTAAATGTACACATTTTGTAACTTCCGTTACCGTTTAAAGTAAGACTGACATTAAGATTTGCCACATATACGGTGCCAAACTGTCGTTTTTATGACGACTCAAGACTTTTCTGGCTTTTAAAAACGACAGTTTGGCACCAAATATGTGGCATATCTTAATGTCACAAACGTCTTGCTTTAACGGTAACGGAGAAGTTACAAAATGTGTACACTTAACTGAGAACGAGCGACTTATACATTACTATATCAAGAATGCCAGTTCGTTGTTTATCGTACGAAGACCGTACGACGATCGCACGACGTATGTGTTCGTTAAGGCATAGTGTGTTCTTACCTGTTACAGACTCGTACCCGGTTCGCGGCTGACATCTGTCGGTAGGTCCGGCTGCAGGTCCCGTACAGTCTGGGTAGGACGGCCCGCTCTACCAGGAAAAACGTGCAGAAGGAAGCAGAGGCGATGTACGGGAACAACTGGTCGGGTTTGCTGGACATTTTGGAGTTTGTGTGGTGAAATGATTCTTACTGTGAGGTATGTGAAAACGTTGTGACTTTCGAGAATTCTCGAGAGGCTATAGTTGGATTTGCGGGTAAATCATGTAAGCCACGATTGCTGCTGGACTATTCTTTCTCAAGCGGAGGCCAAATGTATTGCAACCTGTTCACCAAGTTATGTTTGCCCGCCGGGTCTGCCATGCCCATGGCACTGTGACCATGGCAATACCGAACATGATACATCATCTGTAAATACAATGCACACCTGGTTACCAGTAATCACTTTACGGTCATTGAATTTATGTCTCTTTTGTTTATCTTAAGCCTAAAATTCCCCGAAATGATAAATTTGATATTTTCTTTGTACTGATACATACAGAATGTACTAATAGAGCAACGGTTCACTGCGCATGTGCGCAACAGGTGTGCGGCTAGGGGAATCCCTTTAGAGTAGAGTAGAGTTTCTTCGGCCAGGTAGGAATCGGCTGGTTCCATTTTAGGCCGCTCTTCACTTTTATGTCACAGTCATTTCCAGTTTGTGGGGGTTGTCTAGAGCTCGGAAGTCAAAGTACACCTTGTGTTTCCGCATGAGCCTGTCCAGCCTCTCCTTGAAACAGTTTATGCTGGGAGAAACCACTACTGTCTCGGGTAGGCTATTCCACCAGGGGATCACCCGGACGCTGAAGAAGTGTGCTCTTCTGTTGGATTTAGATGTTTTCCTCTTTATACGTAAACTGTGTCCTCTAGTTCTAGTTTCCTCGATCAAGTCAAAAGGGCTTTCCAAGTCATATACTCCATGGATGAACTTGTATGTGTTGATCAAGTCTCCCCTAATACGTCTGTAGACTAGAGTTGGTAAGTCCAACACTCTAAGTCTCTCCTCATACGTCATATTCCTGAGGCCAGGGACACGTTTTGTTGCCCTCTTTTGAACCTGTTCGAGCTCAAAAGCTAGTTTCCACGAGTATGGTGACCACACTGGTGCCCCGTATTCCAAGTGTGGGCGGATTAGAGATTTGTACAAGAGTAAGAATACTTTTTTATCGACAAATTCAAAGGTTCTCCACATAAGTCCTGCAACTTGATTGGCTTTGTTGGTTATTGCAGCTACGTGATTACTGAAGTTCAGGTCCTTATCTACCATAATACCCAGGTCTTTCTCTAACTGTGTGAAGTTCAAAGATGTACTTGCTTCTTTGTCCGTCATAGTATATACGAAGTCAGGATGACCTTTTCCCAATCTAATGACAGTACATTTCATAGGGTGAAAGTTCAGCTGCCAATCTTCTGCCCAGCTTTGTAGTTGATGTAGATCTTTCTGTATGACGGCACAGTCGTTAACCTTTGCTACTGGACGGTAAATTTTCGTATCGTCCGCGAAAAGCTTTAGGTCACTTTGCACAGTCTCAGGTAGATCGTTAACAAACAAGGAGAACAGCACCGGACCCAGCACACTTCCCTGAGGCACGCCACTAGTTACTGCTGCCCAGTCCGATCTTGTGCCGTTTACCCGTACCCTCTGCCTTCTCCCTTGTAGGAAGGATTTAATCCACTTCAGAATGTTGCCCGTTATTCCATAACTTTGTACCTTTGCTAGTAATCTCTGGATTGGCACCGAATCGAAAGCTTTACGAAAGTCTAAGTAGACAGCGTCTACTGGCAGGCCTTTGTCTAGCCATTCTGTCCATTTATCCATACATTCCAGCATTTGGGTGGTTGTTGACCTACCAGGTATAAATCCGTGTTGGTGTGTCGTGAAGAGATTATTTTGTCGCATATGTTTCACTATGGCATCCCGAACAATACCCTCTAGTACCTTACACACCACTGACGTCAAACTGACGGGGCGGTAATTTCCTGGGGTATTCCTAGAGCCTTTTTTGTGCAGCGGTGTGACGTCGGCAATTTTCCAGTCGTTGGGGATTTTGCCTTCGTATATGGAAATAGAGTACATTATTTGAAGAGGAGTTGCCAACGTCTCTGCAAGCTCATATAAAAGCCTAGGATGCATATTATCAGGACCCATTGCTTTGTCAGGGTTGATGTTCTTCAGCCTTTGCTTCACTTCTTCAAGACTAATTTCGACATCTGTTAATTCTTCATCATAATGCCTGGCAGTTGGTTTCGGCATGTGTGCTATATTTTCGCTTGTAAAACTTGTGACAAAGAAATCATTTAAAACTTTGGCTTTCTCTCGGTCAGTTCTCGCCACTGTTGTTCCTTCCTTCAAGTCAGGGATACCTGAGCGAGTTTTTGATTTGGCGTTTACGTATTTCCAGAAAAGTTTTGCATTTGTTTTGATATTTTTGGCCATCTGTTTCTCGTACTTCTTCACTGCCTTTCTTGCGGCCCATCTAGCCTGATTCCGTGCTTTTGCGTATTTTCTGTAGTCTTCTTGCTTCCTTGTCTCACAGTATTTTTTCCAGTGTTTTTGTTTGTTGTTCAGTTTTGTGTTAACAGCTTTATTCCGCCATGAGAGCTTTCTTTTTTTGTTTGTCGGCTTCGCTTTTGGTATATTTCTGTCGGCACTTTGTGTGACTAAGTTGGAGAAAACTTCCCAGGTGTTCTCAATGTTCAGATCTTTAAGTGTGTCATGCCAGTCTATTGTAAGATCTTCCTCCATTTGTTTGTAATTACCTTTGTTGTATCTCCGTGACTCTGTCTTTGCTTGTCTTGTCTGAGCATAACAGTTGAAGTTACATCTTAGTACCACATGGTCACTTTTACCAATTGGAGGCTCCATTGTCAATTCACTTATCATACCATGCTCATTTGTGAAAACAAGGTCCAATACATTGCACTCTTGGTTAGTCTGAAATCTAGTAGCACTATTGACATGTTGGTACAGGTACCCATCACGAGTAGCTTCAAGAAATTTGTGTGCTTCGTTAGTCTTGGAGCTGGTAGTTCCTCCCCCGTCTTTCCATGATATCTCGGGAAAGTTGAAATCCCCCACCATCAAAAGATGTGAGTAACCCAGGGAACATATCTTACGAATCGCATCGTTGACATTTTCGTTGTTATCGCTGGAGGAGTTTGGGCTCCTATAAACTCCAACCACCACGAGCTTGTCGTTGTTTTTCAGCTTAATTTCTACCGGCACTAATTCAGAGACCTTTCCACACTGCGGCTCTCTTAGGTTTAGTTCCATAGCTTCAAACTCTGACCTCACATGCACCGATACCCCTCTCACTCCATCTTGTTCTGCGTTGGTGAACAGGTCGTATCCAGTTACAAGACGGGGTACAAGTTGACGAAACACTGATAAAAAAAGAACTTGCCAAGCGCTCCGAGACCAATTTCTGGGAGAAAACAAACGATTCTTTCAATTTTGAACACAACACTGAAAATACAGGGACAGGAGAAGAAATAGAGTAAAAGTGAGTACTATGACGTAGTTAACTTGATTTTGTACTGTAGCAAAAGGGTCCCTTATATAAGTTGCTGAATTATATTGGATAGTGCTTATCCCTTCTTGAGTTACTGGTATCTATTCTTGTTTCTTTGACACTGTAACTTTTAATTGTTCTGTTTTCACGGTCACCTCTGTACCATGAACTTATCATCACCGTGGAAAACCTTTTGTTATTATTTATGATTCCTTCACACATCCGTTATGTAAATCATTTGCTGCCAACGTGAAGTTAAAGTTCAGTGAAAATGTCCATTTTCCTTACACCGTGAAATTTTGCAACTGTGAAGATTAAGTGAGCTATTAGTATTACATGTATCTATCAAAGTCTGACACATAATTGGCCACTGCAGTCTTAAACAAGCCGCTAGGGGGACTTGACCTATACATGATCCTCCTTCCGAAGAGCTACTCATGATCACCATTCAAAAGCTACGACCCTAGCACTGCCAGAAAATTTGACCTTCAACATTGAATTTATTCTGCAGTACTGTAGGAAGCCGCTAGGAGGCCTATCATCAAACTTGACCTTCCTTTCTTGACCCCTACCCACCTACCAAATATCATGAAGATCCATTCACAGGTTCTCAAGTTTTGCTGATAATGTACAAACACACAAACAGACACAGCCCCTTCTCGAACTTGACCATTGTCTCCTTGATACCCACCCACCTTTCAAATATCATGAAGATCCATCCATAGCTTCTCGAATTCTGCTGTTTACCGTATTGCAACCACAGCTACAAATGTACTCTACCATGGCAAAACCAAAAACATAACCTTCTGGGGAATGTAACTTGTAGTATATCAAGATCTTGAAGACATTACTATGCTTGTTTCTTATTGTACATTGTCACATCACTTCAAAACTTCATTGAATGCATGTACATGTATGAGGCAGTTTGTTTTTAATTCTTTTCAGGTTTTCCCTGACCAGTTGCAAGTATGCAACATGGCCAGCACACAGGTTGGAGTCTCTAGCTCTGTGAGTCTTCAAAGTGCTCAGAGATTAGTTGACTTCCAAAACAGACTGTTGCAAGCTGAGGAGGCACTGACCAAGGACCAAGTCTTTCGTATCAGGCGTTTGTGCAAAAACTTTATAGAAGTGAGCAATCCACCGCTGGGATGATGTCATGTTATGCAGATAGCACACATGACTCGGTGAGCAGTGGGTCATAAGTAGCAGAATGTCTGTGGTGCCCTCCGTTCTATTTGGCTTCAAAAAGATATTTTTGGGGGCTTCAAAATATGGCTAAAAGAATAAGAGTACTTGATAATAATATGCTGTATGAGTGAATATATCATGTAGACATTTCTTTTGAGTGACTTTAACTACTTTCAAACAAGATGCCTTAGCATAGCTGCATTTGCATTAGATACATTCTACTAAAAAGCAAATTCTAATTTCAGAGCATCATCATTTAAAATGTTTACAAATGGCAGTTTGGAAACTTTTCAAGTGCAAGGTGATAGAAAATGAAACTGTCTAGGGGAAAAAGCCAAGGTATTGTCTAGCAACTGAAAACTTTACAGTTTTTTAGTTATTTGCAATTTTTAAAAATAGATTTTGCTAAAATCTATTATGAGGAAGACCATAGCATAGCTGTTGAAAATGAAAATATCCTGAAGATATCTCTGTGGTGCTAGAAATGCATCATAGTGATAATACTTAAACCACAAAAGAAAATGTTTATAAACCCCCCTCCTTCAAGGAGCATCCCCTTCAGAGCTCCTGTCACCCCCCTCCATCACTGTATTGTGACAATACTTTTCCGTAGATGATACCTTGGATAGCTTGAAAAACGAAGGACCAAGAAAACTTCCCTGACCACCATCTCTTACATTTTTCATGGAATGGTCCAGACTTACCCTGCACCATTGTGTACATTGTGTACTTCTTCACCTACAAAAATCTTGATGTTCCCAGGACTTTCAAGTCACGTTTCACAACACCCTTGAAGGGTAGGTGGCGATAACCTTGTTGCCACCAAGTACTGTAGGCATCCTAGGCACCGTGTGCCTGGGAAGCTGGTGTGTATTTTACTGGTTATATAGATACAGAACCTTGTACCTAGTTCATATCTAGATGCTTTGTCTTGGAAGTGGGTTTGTTTTTCATAATGATGGTGTATTGTTCAATTGTATTGTTCTGCAGTCAAACAGGATAAAATGAAATTGTTATGTTATTTTGTCTCTGGCTCAATTTTTTAGTAATATCCTATGCTACAGTTATACCCATTCCAAAAATGTGTCAATACCTAATGCACACACCAAACATTATATATGATATTCACACCGACACACAAACACACACACAAACCATAAAACAAGCCTGCTTAACAAAGGTGTTAAATACTGAACTGAAAGGTGTTGTTTTATATCTTAAAGGGAAAAATTGTAACAGGGTGGCAACAAAACAAAACTGCTTGAAAAAAACACAAACATTTTGTATTTTGACAGTATCATACAGTCTTACACAACATGATGTCAAAAATAAACTTTCTATGCTGTCTAAGAGCCATCCCCTTTTGCTCAACATTTTACACTTCACATGACTTCCTACTAATATCCTAACATGACACCTCTGGAATAATGATTATGCAAACAGACCGACTTTCAGTCAGTCAAAAATAACTTTATTTAAACCAAACTATTGAACATCTTCATTACACAAACTGAGAACTTAAACTAGCTTTTCTCCTCATGAATTGTCCTCCACTTTTCCCGTCTCACTGCCTATATTTGAGCGGCTTCCATCTGTCGTACGAAACAACGACCATAACGACTCCGTACGCGACAAGACCGAGCAGCAAAAACAGCACGAGTTTCATCGGCCCGACAGAGAAAACGTACGCCAGGAGCAGAAACGCCAAGAGATATCCGAGGTTCTGGTAGCTCGCGAGAAACCTGAGGCTGATCCGAGGGCGTCCGGAGTAGAGGGAGCGTCGCTCGGCCTGTACAGGACTGAGGCGCGACGGAGGGGAGGGGTACGGAGGAGACAGGTACTGGTACGCCAGTCTGCCGATGATGTCATCACGATGATACATCGCCTGGAGATAGTCTGAAAACTAGTGGATGAGAAGAAAGATTAATATTCCAGAATCTGATCAGGAAGAACAAAAATTCTTAAAATTTTATAGAATTTCCTGAGTAATTGCAAATGATAGTGAGACATAAGGCCTAACTAGATTAATCTTATTGGTCTTTGGCAGGAAGATATAGATGAAACCTTAGGGAAAAATTTCTACCTTGATACACACAGTTTCAGAAAGTGAATATTCATAACAATGTAGTCAAAATGCAATTTTTCTACCAGCCCTCACTTTTCATTTTCTTTCTGAATTTGAATACTCTAGGATAATCGAGAAACAACGAAACAGTACAATACAATACAAGCAGGTTTCTTTGTCATGTTTCTTCAGACAAAAACATGAATGAAGTCTTTCTCCCAAATCAACTTACTCTTTGGTTCATGACGGTTGAGACCTTGTACAGTGCTCGGACCAGGGTGGGGTTTTCAAAGCTCCTGATTGGCTGCAGTTCAGGATCACCATGGTAACCAATGTCGAATCTTCTCAGCCCATTCATCATCTAAAGAATAGATAAAAGAAAAATGTCAAAGTCAAAGATTCAGTACAATAAACTGTGTGCTCTCTTTGCATTAGCTGTTTGCCACCCCGTTCTCTATCGGTTACAGGGTTTGGCAGCAGGGAGAAGGTTAAAAATTGTACATTTTGGTTTCTCTGCCTAGCACTCAATGGTATACAAGCTGACCGCCATGAAAACTTTGAACACAACTAAGTACTTGTTTTCAAAAGGTGTTATGGCGATCAGCTTGTATCATTTCCAAACTGCCATAATTGTCAATCTGAAAACATCCTTTAAAACCTGACGCCTTCCCGCATCCGACTGGCGAGTTTGTTTTACCAGAATAAGTCATTAAGGCAAACTAGGAAGCGATTTGTCGGGTCGGACTGATTTGAATCTGAGTTTCAAAGAGGTCGATTGGTCAAGGTGTATGAGGAGTGTGGTAGTTTAACACAATTAACATTTACAGTGGACTGAAGTACATGACTGTACAAATGTACCTGCAGACCTGTGAGGCCCAAGTGCAATAGAAACAGAGATGTGCACTGCCCTATAGCTATATACTAAAAGATATGTTCAGATTAATTTGTCAAAAAGATAGTTTTCTCACCTGATATCTGCCCCTAGGAGTGAGCACCTGTCCTGCCTCCCCCTCTGTACAGTCGGGTGGTAGAGTCCGATCTGCCTCCAGACTGCTGCCTTGACTGGTGAGATGGGCCTCGGTCTGGGTCGCCGGGGGGTCAAGCTATAAATAAACAAACAAACAAACAAACAAACAAAATATTAATGCAAAGAAACTGAATGGTAATTATGTTAATTGTTGGTAATGTGGTGTCATGTTGGTGTACACATGTACATGTGTGTATGTGGCATTGTGTTGGCGTAACGGTTAGGGTGTTTGGCCCAGGAGCAAGAGGTCCTGGGTTCTAATCCTCTGACATGCCACCAATGGAAAGAGACTTAACACGACTTTCCTCACTCCATCCAGGTGTAAAAATGGGTACCTGACTTTGGTTGTGGAGGTAAAAGGTGGTGAAAGGAGAGGGTAGGGCTGCACCTTCCAATACCCTGCCCTAGACACAGTGGATAATAACCGACTGCCCCTACAGCCTCAAAAAGGCTTTGGGACTACGTTTACCATTGGCAGTAATTCAACCTTTCATTGCAAATTTTTACAGCAATCAAAATTCAATATAAATGTGTTTCTCAGTATGTCCCTAATAAATATATTTTACTAAAAAGTCTCAGAAGTAACAAGGCAAATTATTGTCTTTCAAACCAGTAAAACCTCACCCTAAACACCATACAGAGGAAGTGAATGGACTGTTCCAAGTGTACGTCCAGCTTGCGTAGGTCTGCCCCTCCGAACTCCTCCCCGTCCCCCATGGCGGCCGTTGGTTCGGTCGGCCCCCCCAGACCCATCCAGGCCAGTAGACTGGTACCGGTGTCGTCCGGCTGGGAGAATGTTTGGGCCGTACGACGGGCCTGGCTTAAGATTTGTAGCAGCTGTACAATCTGTCAAAGACAATAAAAACAGACATCTTTAAAATGTAAAGTTCTTTAGGCAAAGCCAACAATTTTCTTACTCGCCAACAAGCATGTAGTTCGGATGGTGTCTGGATTCTGGTGTGATGCACAATTATATACTGTGCAACCAAATGCTTTGTAGATAGGTCGAAAGCCAAGTAAAGATGGACTTATCAATGTACAAGATTCTTACAATTAGACTAATAATGCCTTAACAACCTTAAGTAAACCTAGTATAGATGTATGATGTATGACACGTGAGACAGGCTTAACAAATACAGTCAATCAGTTAGGATAATGAATAAAAGAAGACTTAAGTGTGCACTAATATACATCTATAGTGTGAGTACAATGATCAAGTATGTGTCTTTAGCCTCTTCTTGCTTTTTGTAATGATGGAAATGTACAAACAGATTTGTGCTCAAAGTAGCAATTGTGTCTGTTGGCATTCCTATTTCTTTTAAGAACGAAGGTTTGTCTACACAGATTGATAAAATATGATATCAAATTAACAAGTTAGGGTCCTTACCGAACCTCTGGTCTCGTCCCCAAACATCAGTTTGTACTCAAACCCAGAAGACTCCAGTTCCAGGCACTGCATCCTCAGTATGGCCGCCGTGTTGGTCGCCGGCGGGGAGAGGAAACTCGCGCCCTCGCCGTACAGACCGTCCCTCCCGTGTCTCCGGACCGGGGTCATACGCGGGACGGGTTCACACAGGTCATGCTCGCAGTCTTCTATCACCTGGGCAAGATTGGGCTGGCCGTATACCTGGGGTAACACAGGACAAATGTTTTTTTATTATTTCTTTCAAAATGTTTTATGTTCAAAGTGCTTATTTTACTAAAATTCCAGATAGCAATAACAGTATCATTCAATGAACATACTTTAAGTTAGATGTTTGTACAAAATATACACCTTTCTGATGTTATTGAACATTGAATCTTACAAATCATATTTCCATTTCAGACTAAAGTTCTTGATTCTTGCTGACAGGTAATCAACTTAATTTCAGGACATGATGTCATAGTAAACACGGCAGCCAGTTCGGAACCTGGCAATGCGACTCGCAGAAAGCAAGTATTCTGAAAACTTACAATTATATGCACTTTGCGATGATTATGCACTGTCTGTTTCTCAAAAGAATGTTTTTGCGGGCGTGGTTCCAAACCAGCTGCTATGTTTGATGAACTTGATGCTGTAATGTCCTAACATAACTGAATTTTCGTGGTAAACTGAACCTAGTTCTCCCTACCTTGGCGACCCTAAAGAGCATGTAGGCATTGCGAGGAGAGCTCAGGTCCAGACGGAAGACTCGAGTCAGGAACACGTGGAACAGACTGGTGTAGAACAGAAGGTTGTCTGCAACAAACTGGGCCCTGGGAAAACATGAGTCATCTTAAAGTGGTGTATACCAAAGCTGGGAAGGGAGCATGCAGAGGAGAGCCGAAGGAGAAGAAAGGCGGCTGCTCAGAATCTACCAGCCCAGACCCAGTTCATCTGCGAGAGATGCGGCCGAGCATGCCTCTCCAGGATAGGACTGTTCAGCCATCAGAGAGCCTGCCCTTCCCACTAATCCTCGACAATGGGGAATGAGCCAGGGATACCAAAGCTATGATTGAAGTCCTGTGGGCACATGTTCAAGGCACCCTTATACCAAATTTCAGGTCGTATACCGCTTGAAATACATTGTGTACCAGAGAACAGAATCCCGAAATATACATTTTTGTCTAAAAATGGCCAAAATCGTCAATAGAATGATTTTAAAGGTTTTAATACAAAAAAGGACAAAAATGTCTGGGTGTATGACTGTGCTCTCTCTACTTTCAAATTTCAGCTCATTTGATTCAAAATTGGAAAAATTGAATAAATTTGAAGCGTTGGCAGGAGAAGAAGAAGAAGATGGTATACATTTGTAAAACAATATATTTCACTCTACCCATACCTATAGTATGGGGAGTGAAAGTAGTTGTAGTACTGTTACAGTAGTAGTATCCAGTATTAGATTATACTGCTGCAGGGTTCCCTGACGCAGGGGTAGGCAGCAGTCGGCCAGTCTTCACACAGCGCCTCCAAGCGGCTCTGTCCAGCGGGTCCACGTTGGTGAGGCCGCACTCTTTAATGTCCTTCTTGACGCACTCAATCCAAGAACTATGATATACAAAATATATATTATGTTGAGAAAATTTTTTACCACTTCTCAGGGTTCATCCTGTCCCTGCTGTCCCTGCCGGGGATGTTGGGTTTGTTGGGGTCGGAGTAGCGCCAGGGCTGGACGTAACTCAGCCATGTCTCCAGCATCAGGCGGAACGTGTGGTCCAGCGGCCAGTGGTCGAACCCGTGGCGCAGAAATGCGTACAGCTTCTTCTGGACAAACTGGGGGATGATGGCTCTGGAGAAACAAGGGACAAGATTTCCTTCAATTTTCAAACCCTTAGGAATGACCATAAACCTAATGCATGAGACCAGTGAGCTAATTGTTATAAGAGTCATGAATCAGTGGATGAGACCGGTGAGCTATGTTTACAGTTATGAACGTGTGGTCCAGCGGCCAGTGGTCGAACCCGTGGCGCAGAAACGCGTACAGCTTCTTCTGAACAAACTGGGGGATGATCGCTCTGGAGAAAAAGAGGGACAAGAGTTCCTTCAATTTTCAGACTCTTAGGAATGACCATAAACCTAGTGCATGAGACCAGTGAGCTAATTGTTATAAGGGTCAGACATGAATCAGTGGATGAGACCGGTGAGCTACATGTATGTTTACAGTCATGAACGTGTGGTCCAGCGGCCAGTGGTCGAACCCGTGGCGCAGAAACGCGTACAGCTTCTTCTGGACAAACTGGGGGATGATCGCTCTGGAGGAAACCAGGACAAAACTTCTTTCTCTGGTTCGAAATTATATTTTGGAATAGGTACACTGGTTAACCTAGGTGCACAGAACAAATTTTGGGTGCACAACATACATTTGTAAAACAGAGAGTAGAGTGTCAGCAAAATGTAATTATTACAAACCTTACTGCTTCTCTTAAGAATTTTAATCTGTATTTGAATTCTATGGCTAAGTTAAAAAATATCTAGTAATAAATCAAACAAAGTACAACTTGACTTTATTTTGGATCCACAATACAACAAACTTTAAGGTTATATTACTTTTTCTTATACTTAAAGAATATTCTGTATACGTACGTAACTATAATGAGTAACCTTATTGATATGAGTAGGGGTCCATTCAGTTTAATTTCACACAGCTTATACTCACTATACAAAACTGATGTGTTACAAATAAATTCCAAAGAAGTTTACCATACCTATTTTTTTTTTAAAAGGCAAAAATGGCAACAAAGATTACAAACTCTTTTTACCTTTTCAGTTCCTCAATGGGTGGGAGTGACGGTGAGTGGTACGGTGATGTCACAGACACCTCCTTGGCGCTGTTGGCGAAGTAGTGCACATGTTTCACCAGCATCCTGACGATACGCACGTGGTCCTTACTGGGCATGAAACTGTCCTTCAACTGCTGCGCAAGGTCGCGGTACGTCACGTCTAGAGAGTTCTAAACAACAACAACACTTTCAGTTTAGACTTATTGTTTTATCTTTAACAAGTCTTTTCTGTAAGTCTTGTTTAGTTGACTTCTGTGACAATGTTTACACAGTATAAGTTACAAAATTGATTTGTAAAAACTACATTTTTCCTGTGATTACTAAAATAATCACTATTCATATTGTTCAAGACATTCATTTTAATCTAGGTGTGACAGAATAGTGATTGTTTGAGATTTTGAATTGATATATTCTTTACAAATTAAATGTTATCACTGTAGATTTTGTACTACATCATCTTAAACTTGGAACTATGTTTAGTCATGAATTTGGCTGAGATAAGCAAGCTATGTTCACAGTCATGAATCTGAGGAAGAGTTTAGAGAGCTATGTTTACAGTCATGAATCTGTGGATGAGATCAGTTAGCTATGTTTACAGTCATGAATCTGTGGCTGAGAGCAGTGAGCTATGTTTACAGTCATGAATCTGTGGATGTGATCAGCGAGCTATGTTTACAGTTATGAATCTGTGGATGTGATCAGTGAGCTATGTTTACAGTCATGAATCTGTGGATGAGATCAGTGAGCTATGTTTACAGTCATGAATGTGTGGAGTATGATATGTTTATGATATAAGCACACATAACATGATATGATATGTTTAGTCATGAATCTGTGGATGAGATTAGCAAGCTACGTTTACAGTCAGTCATGAATCTGTGGATGAGAGCAGTGAGCTATGTTTACAGTCATGAATCTGTGGCTGTGATCAGTGAGCTATGTTTACAGTCAGTCATGAATCTGTGGCTGTGATCAGTGTGCTATGTTTGCAGTCATGAATCTGAGAATGAGATTAGGAAGCTATGTTTACAGTCATGAACCTGTGGCTGAGAGCTATGTTTACAGTGGACTTACACCACCCTGTGTGGTTGCTGACTTCCCCTCTGACTGGGTTGTGGGGATCCTCAGAGCATTCTGATTAAACAGCAAACAAGTAAAGCAACACAACACACAGTACAAGCTGGGTTAGTTACCACTTATTACATGCAGTGTTAGGCAAACTCTAAAAAAGGCAAAATATAAATAGATTAAAACTGAAAGCTTTAAACAAAAGCAACTGTTCAAAAAAGGGAAATTACTTGTGCAAAATGTGCAAAACTAAACAGGCAGAATCTAATGTTATTTAGCAAAACAAGACAAACTATTTGAACACAAATGCAAAATCCTTGAGCAAATAATGAATAAGCTACAAAATAAAATGTGAGAAATGCAATAAAAGCAACATATATGCAAGAAACTCGGTGCAATAGTAATAGCACTTTTCAACTTGCATGTTAGAGGGTGTCGCTTTGGAGGTAACTCAAGGGACAAGTATACAGTTGGTCACTACAGACAGAATTCTTACTATAATGCTTCAATCAATGGGAACACTAATCTCACAAGACCACGAAAAAGTGGCCACATTGGCCAGGTAGTCCTTTTGTAGAGGTGGGCCCTTGTTGTAAGTTGTACAGGTTTTGACTATAACTACTCTATCCCATGGCCACCATACCTGGTTTAACCAAAACTCCGTCACAATCTGTAGAAAACTCTCAGACAACCAGCACTCGTGGACGCCGGTATCGCCCACCGCCACGCCCTGACTGACGAGCGCTCTCCTGACGAGGACGTTGGCGTGCGGACTCCCGTACGGGGAGGACAGGCTGTGGTGGTACGGTCCCCCGGGGGACTGCTGTCGGACATGTGCAGGGGAGTGGGGGCTGCCTGTACAGGAGAATAACACAGCTGCTTGAAACAAATACATGACAGAGTGACACAATTTGGGATCTCATTGTACATGTACATATATATATACAGTACTAATACTAAGTGACAGGAGAAAAGGCATAAAATGAAATGGCCCCAAATTTGGTCATATACATCATGTACACTGACTGAGGGGTGGTAGGAGGGAACCCCTACTCTTATCAAGAAGTGTGGTGCACATGTATTTAGCATGCTGAAACAAAATTTTTTTGAATATAGGATGTTTAAAGATGATTCAATTGTCTAACCTTTTCCATCATTAGGAACAAGATTTTATCTTGTAACAGAAAGATGGACACCTTGGTTTAAGTACTGTAAATTCACTACTTTGTCATTAGGGAGAAAGAAGGTTTTCACAGTGTTTTTCCAGTAAGTTCATGGTTGAAAAAATTTTGTAGTACAGTAACACATTGGAAACCAATATTTACGGTGTCACAAATTCGCTTTGAAGAGGTTCCCAGAAAAACAAAACTATACCCTGAACATTTCAAGATTTACAGTTACTGTAGATTACTACCGGTATACTAGAACGCATGATTTCCAATGGGACTCCCTGCAGTGTTAGGTAGTACAGGTGCCTCCCCCTCCACTGGTAGGAAGTGGTTGAGATAGTCCTCCAGTAAACAGGGGTACAGCATACTGAACTAAATAGTTACCAATAGGACTGCCAGTGTTAGGCAGTATAGGTGCCTCCCCCTCCACTGGGAGGAAGTGGTTGAGATAGTCCTCCAGCAGACAGGGGTACAGCATGTCAGCAGGCATGATCCAGTTGTTCATCCCCTTGTGGTTCTGGGGGTGAACCATGAAGTATGCAAACTGGAAGAAGAAGAACTCAAACGCATCTGGAAGAACAGGAGTTAAAGAAAACCCAAGCAATGTATGTATTAGGGTCCAAAATTAGGGTCCGGATTTTGAAAGTCAATTTATCTGTATCTGTATCTATATAGCCCGTATATAACCAACCTTTGGTGTAACACACCAGCTTATGTTCTCTACATGGAGCCACAAGAATATTGTCTTCAGTTGCAAGTTGTTTGATTTTACCTTCAATTTGTAAAAAAAATTTCTGCTGTCAATGAATATCACAGCCACTAGTACTGTTCCTGCCATACATTGATTTTTCCAATTGATTGATCGGGTGGGCTGACTACTCTCTCTTCACAGCCAGGGGCTTAACTGGGAGGAGTTTACACTTGGCGGAGCTAGATTGCAAGGGTCCGGAGCGACTGCCATTCGGCACGCAGGTGACCTCAATACGACAGATACAGTATACTGTAAATCACTTTAATATAGCGGCAGGAAAATATAACGGTTTGGGGAGAATGGAGTAGGTCACTGCACTTGATTTTAACGGTTTGAACAAACATTTACTGCATGTTTCAATTATTGGTGATCAAATATTAGCGATGATGAAATTTTAGCGTTTGACTAGTGACCGTTAAATCAGCTAAAATTAAGTTACAGCTAACAAATAAAAAATCACAGTAAATGATGTGAATCGTGGGTTGGTATATGGACTGTTGTAAAGGATACTGAGAGAGAGGGAGTTTGCTGGACGTCCGTGCTGTAACATCTGTATCTTGTTACTGTAGAACACTGGAACAGCACCCTCCTGTAGAGCCAGTCTGGTGGGGATCTACGGGTGGGGAGGGGGGCATGGCCATCAGCACATTTGCAGCCTTTACACTTGATTGCGTTATTAATATTATCACCAAGCGCAAACGTACATGGGCAGGGGAAAATCACCCTGAATTGCACAGTTTGCTTACAATTTTGAAAATGAAACAATAGCAAAATATACACATCACATACCAGACAATTATCAATATCAAAAGTACAAAAACTGTGCAATTCTTGAGGCGAGGAAACCATAAACGGTACATGTACTGTAAATGTAGAAATGTTGGCGGTGGTTTTATGTTCGTGGTTTTCGACCACCACAAAAAGCCGTTCCATTGTTTGACTGTAGCACTATTGTTTCAAACGCAAACTTAAAACCACTGCGAACACTGCATTTTCTCCCTACTGTGAAATAAAATCTCCACGAGCATGTCTACATTTACAGTGAAAATCAAACTGAAAAGATGCAAACAGTAATATCTATACATACAACGAAATGGGCGCAGAAATAGTTTTATAAAGTTTTTATTACAATGCATTATGTAAATCACAAAAACACACTTTCCGTATGATATCATGAATACATGTTAATGAAATTGAGTTATGTTTCGACAAACAAAAGTTATACCTTACAGCCTACAGACAGGTGGGATTACATGTCTGTAATATCTTCACCCGCAGGCAGAATTCTTAATGTCCAATAAATGGTTCTTTTAAGCTTGCTGAATATTTTCTATAGTTTCTTCATGGACTTGACTATATATGGCTGTATTCTTGATGTGCAGTACTACCTAAAACAGACAGGTGGCTCTACTGTACTATACATTACAGACCTGAACTAGTACTTAATAAAGGACTTACTGGTAAACAGGATAATGGAAATTCATATCTGATGAAGGCGTCAGACTGCAGCTTGTAGAATAGCCTGAACATGGGACCCCCTGGACACAGGAACACTTTCACTGCATTGAACTCCACCTGGAGGGGAAGGGAACAAAATTGTCATGGCTATAAACTACACTTGTACAGTGACCACTCAATGGACCTACAGAAAATGGCTATATAGTAGATAGGTGGCAAATTTTCACCCGCAAATTTTTCACGCGCAGAAAACCTGTTCCCGGTATCAATCATTGTGACACATGTTATACACTGCAGCCATTCTTGACAAACACAAATACAACAGTTACTTCAACCGTATCCTTGGAGGATGAAAGACTTGACGAGGACTTACTGGCTGTGATTTCCTGTTCAGAGTCTTCAGCCCCCATCCTGTGTAGAAGTTAAACCCAAAGATGTTCTCTAACAACGTGGTGTAGATGGAATGAAGGTCCTGGATCAAGGGGAAAAAAAGAATTTTTACAGATACCATGGCATGTAGGAGTACATGTAATTATCGAAGAACAATTTTCATACATAATTTTACATGTATGTTTGATGAAGTTTTGACCAAAAGTGATCTGCCAAACCGTTCCATCAGATTACCATTAGATTTCTGCCCTTCTGTAATCATTATGGTACATGTAAGTACAATTGTTTGTACTCAGTGTCTATATATAACTGAATTTTCATAAGAGATAAGGAAAGACAAAGTAATGTACATACCTTGGTGTGATGTTCATCAATGATTTTGGCCAGCTCTGTGCATCTCTGCGGGATGTTCTGGGCCAAGGCAGCATTGAACTTGGTCTGGAAGTGGCAAAATATAGTATTACAGTACAGAGTGCCCTTTGTTAGTTGCAACTTGCGACAAAACTTCGAAGGACATCTTGTCAGAAATTACAGTTTCTTGGAAGAACATACACTTCTGGGTATCAGGAATTAAAAAAAAATACTTCCCAGTCTCGTTCGTATGTCTTTGAAACTATATTTAAGTTTGTATTGACAAAAATTTCAAATTATGTGGCAATACAGAAACTAAAGTGTTGCTCTTTCCAAATAAATTGGAAGGTGACAATAATAAGAGGGTGACAACACAGGCCTGGCCTACTTCACCGATGAATCCTCAAGGTATCCTCAAGGTAAATTATGTTCGTTAACTTTTGGAGGGAGGGGGGCATCAAAATATTACGTTCAAAAACGAACATTGTGCTCCATCATTATGCCTTCAGTTTGACATTGCAGGTAAAATAGACATATTGACATACTAAAACTGTTAAAAAAGAGCTGTGAAGTTACCTTAAAAGATACAAAGAAACGTTTAATTTTACCTGAATACTGGAAAACCCGCCACTGACGCTAGTGGCCACCATGTTGGTTTCTTTGAGTCCTGATGAAAACAAAATTGTCGCGGTACGAAAAATATCTTACATGGTGCCTCAGATATTATCTCAGGGTTTTCATTTTGTCGTATGACAATAAAATTTTCCACCAGTTTATGATATAGTAACCTTGCAGTTTCGCTTTAAAGAATATTTGTCCAGATTTGAGACTTAAAATACTCAGAGTACGCAAAATAGATGAGAACCCCAGGTTATGGTTCAGGGACAAAGGTCAGAAGATGAAGTCACTATTATATGGGGGTGAAAGTTTGCCTTCATTGACTCAATGAAAACAAATTTCCTAATAACATCAATAGAAAATCATACTACATTTTTAAGATATATGCTTTAAGTTTAAAGATGCTTTTTATCTTTCTATAGTGAATAAACAGAGTGTTTTGAATCAATTTGAATTGATTATAATGGAGGGAACTCCCCATAACTTGAATGTATCCGTCTATATGATCTTATGGCTGTAAGCATGTTTCATCAGTTGATCTTTGATACCGCCGAGGACAGGCGTTGAGAGAAGGTAGGCTTGTTGTCTTCTGTACGTACATGTAAAGCCGTAAAGAAGCTTGTGATTGCAGAAGATATTTCTTCGAGATAGCCTTACTTATTTCTCATCAGAAGCAATGTGAAAAGCCCTTAATCATAGTAGAAATTATACAAGGTGGGATGGGAGTGTCTTCGTATTTACAATTTATGTGATCGATCATAATCTCTACATGTAGCTTATGAGTAGAGTAGAGTTTACGATCAGTTACATGTAGGATGTTCACTAAAGTACGGGCTAATGTATAAGACTGCAAGTAAAAGAAGCCCTCCAACAGTTGCCGGGCTATGTGTATGCATGTGTGTGTGTGCATGTTTGTGTGTGTGTGTGTGTGTGTGTGTGTGTATGTATGTTTGTGTGTATATGTGTGTGTGCGTGTGTGTGTGTGTCTTTGTGTACATTGTCCTTGTCTGTTTCCACACTGCAGTTTTTGCATGTTTTGCAAGATTAAGAAGTGCAGTTTGTGTGTGTTTTGCCAGAGGGTGTTAAGTCTAAGTATGATCTCTGATTGGCTTCTTCCTAATTTGCTAGTACAGTTGTCCTCAGTGGACCAACCAGGAGGGATCATAGGCTATCAATAATGATCCCTCCTCGTTGATCCACTAGGATGACGCATGTATACATCAGCATCTACACATTAGGTACATTTTGTATATTTTTGTAGGGGGTTCTTTTGAATTCAGCATAAGGCATTGTCAGCCCGACCCCCCCCCCCCCCCCCCCCCCCCCCCATGCAGACCCTCTTGTGTGGGAAACTGTTGTCACAGATAAAACAAAAACAATGATTCAGCTCGTACTGCTTTGTTTGAATCTCAGGCACCCTCTGTGTCCACGGAATTGAAAAATATGGTGACTTAAGGGTTTGAGTCATACACATCTCTGTGTCCACAGAATTGATAGCATGTGGTGAATCACTACGGGTAGCGGAGGCTACGACTGTGGCGGGGCTTCCTGGAGGAACCTCTCGGAGAGCAAGGCCTGGCCTGGGCACGTAGGCAGCATGCCCGTAGGCAGGATTTTGTTTGGGGGGATTCTTTGTACTATCAGAGGGACCAGCGAGCTCTTAAGGCGACGCAGGCTGTCTGGGGGGGGGGGGGTTGGTCTGGGGGCATGCCCCCTAGGAAAATTTGAAAAAATGGAACCTTTGAAATGGCATCTCCTGTGTTTTTGAGAGGATCTGAAAGGAAAAATCAGAGGCAAGGTGAGCAGTTTCTTTAGGCTTCCAGCCCTGCTAATCCTGTCCGCCTTGAAAAAGAATCCATCAAAAAGTGGACCTTCAGAACCCTGCTAACCACCACACCCCCCCCCCCCCCAAACCCCCCTGGCTACGTGCATGGGCAGGCAGGCAAGCAGATGAATTAATGGGGTCGCTTGTCAGGAAGACAGCCTAACCAGGCCTTATATAAATTGTGCACACAGAGCTGCCAATTAACTTGTCCCATAGATGTAACATGACAGAACACTTTCACTCATGGTTGCTTTTAATTTACTCCCCGCGGATCAATTAAAATGGGTTTTCAGCTACGTCGTTACAACCCCAAATGTCACACAATACAATTCAGACTAATTTTGGAACCATCATTTATTGAAAGTAGGCCACTAAAGGTTAACTCTGCATCTTAATTAAAGCACACGTAACAAATGCCTCACCAATGAAATTTCTTGTCCCTTGGACCTTTGGAAATGAAAGAAAATTTGAAAAATAAGACAATTCTATTTTTTAAGCTCAAAGTGCTACTAGTAAGCATTTAAAAAAAAGGCTAAATTGGAATATCAAATGCAGTTTTGAAAACATAATCGGAGTGAAGTCAATGCAAGGGTCTTGCTTCTTTGTTGGGAGTAATTGAACATATTATATTAACATCATTCTACCAGAGTACATAATTCGGCTACCCTGAAGAGATATACGTCCAAATAGATCTCCAACCAGACGTTCCCCAGTGTAATATGCTCCTGTATATCTTATAAACTGTGCATACGCCACTGGAATGCTACACTAGACAACTCTCTCACACCCACGGTGTTTCAAAGTGGCAGATTTACATAACCTAGCAGATGAATATTAATGGAGGTTACATGTACTGAATGTAGTCTGACTCAAGGTTTATTTATATTGCATCTCAGCCTCTAGCTAGAATTGTGCAAATTTGATTTTTGAAATATGATTTCCACAAGAAACAGATGAGTTTCACTATGCAGTGTCTGAAATGTTAAGATGGCCAGAGCCTCAAAAATACCTTTTTTACCTTAAAAACTACCATCACATGGTCTTGGGGACCTTCGACCAATCTCTAAAAATCATGCAATAAGGCCACACCAATTTAATTTCTTGGTTAACGGATTTTTAGAAAAAAATGCTTAAGATTGGAAAATCAACATGAAAACAGAATCGCAGAGGAAAGTTTGTACTTTGGTGCACAGAGTTTCAGGGAGTGAACGTGGTCAGGTGCAAGTTTTCACCCCAGCCTTCTGTTTTCATGATATTTTTTTGTGCTAAAATTTAAAGAAAGAAAACTGTTTACCAAGAAATTAAATTGGTGTGGCCTTACTGCTGAAAATGTCATTCAGAGCTTGCAGAATAATGTCAGCCAATCAATATTTTCCTTTCTGTGTGACATCGGCATTCCAGTTGCTATTGATATTCTATTCTCAATTGTTGCAAAAATTACAGTATTCAACCTCCCTTAAAGTTATGGGCAGAATCCTTTAGAAATTCATACATAATCCTTTGACATCGAACGAATTGTTACTCATTAAAGGAATCTCATTGAGTTCTTTTCCAAAAGATGAAAGGCATCAGTCATCCACACACAGTTGAAGGAGCCATGGAAATCTTTTTGATCTGTTACTGTAAACGCAGAAATGTTCACGGCGGTATTACGTTTGCAGTTCTTACGGTGAACTCTTAACCGCAAACTTGAAACCACTGCAAAAAGCCGTTCCATTCCGTAACTGTAGCGCTACTTTTCAAACTCAAAATCAAAACCACTGCAAACACTCCATTTTCTCCCTACCGCAAAATTAAATCCCCGCAAACATTTCTGCATTCACAGTACTTTGATGTCAAAGCTCAGGCATCATCAGATAATTACATGTAGGTGTTAGCAGACAGAAGGGATAGCAGCTTTCACTGGGGTTAATGATGAATATTTATGACCTTGTTAGACGTGTAATTTATCTGGAGTATCGAATGCACCTTCATGATTGGGAGCACTTGTACATATCAGCATGTAGCTTAACTAATTATAGGGCCTTAATATTATCCTACTCGCGTATTCACGAACATACATGAACTCATGTAATTATATGATCATATGATGTATGATTTATATCATACATTGACTGTAATGACGTTTGATATGGGTGTTCTGGACAGGTCCATATTTTAAGGTATTGCATGGGCTACGAAGTTGTATTGCGCAGGCTTCCATCATAATAGTGCTTCGTGTCTGCCGCTTGCAAGTCGCTTTCAAAAATTCAAACACTGGATTGAGACATTTGTGTTGTTATCTCCTTTACTCATTCACTCACTCACCTACTCACTCACTCTCTCTCTCACTCACTCACTCACTCACTCACTCACTCACTCACTCACTCACTCACTCACTCGCTCGCTCACTCACAAACTCACCCACCCAACCACCCTGACCCACTCAATCACACACCCACGCACCCTCCTGCTTTTTTCTGCCTCCTTTAAACTCTATGAGTGATAGTTGCTGTATTGGAGACATGTACATTGTAATTTGTAGACAGCTGGTTTGGCAGTCTAGATCTCCCAGTGCTGATTACACTGTAGAACAATTACATCCCGTGGGAAAGTTTGTCTGAGATAGATGCAGCCTAGACTAACAAGAAGGGAGAAATGTAGGCTGTTGCTCTACTTAGTATTGATTGAATTTCTTAGGTCTTAACTCACGTTCTTTGTGTGCATACTTAAAAACGTACAGAATTGTTTAAGAAGAGACAATTTCTAGTTTTAACAATGCTCCATAAAAATATAATTCTTAGCCTATCTGTGTGTGTGTGTGACTGTGGGTTGGTATCTGGCACAATATCTTAAGAACCTCTGGATGGATTGCGATGATGTTTGGTATGTGGGTAACTAAGGTGTTGTAGACTCGAAGGTCAATGTTGATTTTGGGTTCTTGGTGGCAGGAGGTCCAAAATAATCCCGTAAGTCTGCCGCATTGCAAAAAAAATAATCTGAACAAATCTACAATGCAGCATCAATAATTCCTGAGGTATATAATATATGCACACTTTTGTCATACCTGATCTGCAAAAACGTTTGATATGGGTGTTCCGGACCAGGCGATAACTTTGGTCATCACACGGGCTTCTACTTTTATCACACAGACTTTCATAGAATAATTTTAGAATGCATTTCAAGTACGTAATGCGACACAACCCACAGTCGGGCCAGTACCTTGGGCGATACAGAACACACCGTGTTGTATTTTATTTTTTTATTCAGGACTGTTGAAGACATTGTAAGTCTTGTGCAGGCCTTGATAAAACGGTTTTTTTAATAAGGGCATCCAGGAATTATTAGAGTTAATTAACTCATCATATATGCATCAAGTTCATGTAATAGGCTAGTTCGAAGGATGGTCAATTAATCAATTTTTATAAAATGTAATTACAAAAATAACAGACAAGGCAGATCCGTTGATTACATGACTGATTGAATTATCTGACTCCTGGACAGTGATTGGGCCTCCAGGCGCCTCATTAAGTTCCAATGTGTTGTCAGGCTACGGCTTAACAAGGTGATCTGGGCTTGATTTAGGGTTAATGACCTGCCCTGAGGTGTAGACTTATACAGTGTGCAGTGTCTTCGCCAGGACTTTTTCACAGCGTAGGGGCATCTTTGCGTGGCAAAGCCGCATGGCGAGCGCTACAGGTGTGAGGATGAGGGCTGCAGGCAGGAATAATTTGTAGTGGGGTCCGGGTAATGTAGTCAGATGCAAGCATTTATCACATGTACATGTACATCTGTATCTGTATCTATATAGCCGGTATAACTGCCATTAGGCGTAACACACCAGCTTCGTACATCCCTACATGTTTTCATCTTGGCCTCTTCCTAGCTTTTTACTCAAACTAGCAGTTGTATTCCGGAAACCAAGGAAAGATATTGAATCACAGATGCTTTCAGACTCCCAACACTACTCAGATTTCCGACTGTGACCCCACTGACCTTCACGATATTGTTTTCCCTGCTGGCGGCCATGTTTTTCTCCTGATATTTGACCTTGAGGTTTCACATTTTCTGAACCTTTCAATGATGTCAAAACCAATTTCCTTTGAATTCCCAAAGTTGATTTCATGCAAATTCGTTCCAAAGCAATCAATAAAGATGATAAAACAATATAGTTCTGCTCCTTTTGAAGTTGGTAAAGAATTGCAAAATTAACACATAATGTGTAACCAGAAAGGCAGCATTCACATGGCCTTAACAATATACTGATCTGTTTATTCTAACTGAAACACATTCATATGCATGGTGGCCAGTAACCATGGTGACAACCAGCCCCTCCAGCTCTGTCCTGCCAAATGCTACATAATGTAATCTAACACCACAGGATGTCTGCTACAGCTCCAGTAACCATGGTGACCAGCCCCTTCAGCTCTGTCCTGCCACTTGCTACATTATCTAATCAGACACCACAGGATGTCTAGCTTGAGTACCAACCTCCGTAGTGACCGCTGGCTCAAAAGAATTCGCTTGCTAACCACGGAGTCTGACCCTGCGCGTATCCGTCACGGCTGTTAGTCAGATATTCGTTTCGATTTTGAACGAGCTCTCTGATTGGCCCCATTCGTCTAAGCTCCTCCCCATGCCACACTGTTCTTCGTAACGGGTAGGTTCTAAGAACTGTTGCCATGGCGATTCTTTCAAAACTGGACCCGAACAGGGCAATAGAGACACCTTGGAACGAAAAATGGCACTGAACGCAGCTCGAATTCCCCTCATTACGTGATAATGAGACAGCCGTTACGGATACGCGCAGGGTCAGACTCCGTGGTTAGCAAGCGAATTCTTTTGAGCCAGCGGTCACTACGGAGGTTGGTATTCAGGCTACAGGATGTCTGCTACACCTCCAGTAACCATGGTGACAACCAGCCCCTTCAGCTCTGTCCTGCCACTTGCTACATTTGTACATAATGTAATCTAACACCACAGGATGTCTGCTACACCTCCAGTAACCATGGTGATAACCAGCCCCTTCAGCTCTGTCCTGCCACTTGCTACATTTGTACATAATGTAATCTAACACCACAGGATGTCTGCTACACCTCCAGTAACCATGGTGACAACCAGCCCCTTCAGCTCTGTCCTGCCACTTGCTACATTTGTACATAATGTAATCTAACACCACAGGATGTCTGCTACACCTCCAGTAACCATAGTGATAACCAGCCCCTTCAGCTCTGTCCTGCCACTTGCTACATTTGTACATAATGTAATCTAACACCACAGGATGTCTGCTACACCTCCAGTAACCATGGTGACAACCAGCCCCTTCAGCTCTGTCCTGCCACTTGCTACATTTGTACATAATGTAATCTAACACCACAGGGTGTCTGCTACACCTCCAGTAACCATGGTGACAACCATTCGGTCCAGATCATTGACCATATTTATTTGGAGAAGAAGAAAAAGAAACTGAGCAAAAACGAAATGATTCCCTTCCGTGAAGGTGAACATGATATCAGTCCATTATTGACATAAAACAAAGAAGGCATCTCAAACTGCCCGACCCGAATATCTAGAAGAGCCAGTTGGGCACGGAATCAGCCATGGACAGCTAGCGCTCTCAGCAGGTAACGTTCCATTTTGTTACACTCGTTCGCTTACCCGTCCGTCCTCTGTATCTTTACACTGATAATGATACAACCAAAAGATGTACATTTCATGGTTCTTTGTTTGACATATGTTTAAAGCTTCTACTGTAGCTGAGCTCGTATATCTTTGATTCCAGATGGCTCGGGAGTAGCCACTGGCTTTCATGTAGCTACCCAAGGGGCTAGATTTTATAGAGAATCATGCAATGTTTGAGCCAAGGAGCTTTAAACATAATCCAGGGTATGAGGTGATAATCCTTTATATTGCGATTAAGAATTTTTACTCGATTCAATCACAGACTACAGAGATAAGTAGGATTATGGTAAAAACAACCGGGAATAATTAATGGGACAAAATACCGAAGAAGAAAAACATGCTATTTTTGTTTTAAGTTGATGAAGGTAAGTACATGCAATGGGATATGCAAGGTACAAACAGTTATGACAAACAACTGTCAATGTTACCTTGCTTATTTTTCTTTCAGTTTTAGGTGAAAGAAATTTGGAATATTTTAAAAACATACATTATTTCTATTCAAGCTATGATACATGACAATAAACATTGGTAAGCCTAGTCTAAAACCTTCAGTTTTTGAACAGTCAATGCTGCTACTATAAGAAGAGAAAGAAAAGGAGAGCATTATGTAATATGGTGATTTTCTGTTGCAGTTAGCATTAATTCTGTATGGTAAGATTTGACTTCGGCCCAAAGTGTTTTTCCTCTTAGCTTTTATTCCATCTGTATTTGACTGGCAAATATGTACCTTTCAAAATGCTTTTACGGTATCCATAATTTCAGCTTCCTGGCATTAAACTGTCAGTTGTCATCTTGGCCCCAGACATTATGTTATGGACTTGGTGCATTTCATAAGGGCATGATGCATTGTTGAGATCTATTCTGTTTGAAAAAAAAAAATATGTACAGATTTCAAAAGATTTTTGACGGATGGAAACATAACATATTGATACCTTCTATCAAAAAATAAAAAGAATTAACATATGACAAGACCTTTAAGAAAAGTAAGAAGTAATGCTACCAAATTCAAATCAAAGAATCGTTTTTCTGTTTTTAGAAAAAACAAACATATTTTTTGATAAAGAAGACTAAACAAAATTATAAGCGCCAAAACACATGTACAGACTTGAATAACAATGATGCTTGTTAGACCACACTAATATTTTCTTTGTTCTTTGCTTGAAAGAAAAAAGTCTTAAGCAGAAAAGTGCCACAAAAAGAGAGTCTGAAGGAAAAGTCTGCACCTTACAATTGGCATGCACAGTTTGAAGGAGTGAATATTATAAGTCATAGTCATTTCCTAAATTCTTACACTAAGATGTTCACAGGAGTGTATGTTGTCAATAAGTTCTTTGCTAAATTCATACTCCGCACTTAAGAGCATTATAGAATTAGAAACAAAGTGGAAAAGACCTGACAGAAATGATGTGTAACCAAGAATATTGGAAGCAGAACTTTGTTTACGCCTCAGCTCGCTAGAGTATGACCATGTATATTAAATTGTGTATGTATGTAAATTTTTACCCTAAATTGAGAAGCAAGGAACTAAATTGATGTTGCCATATGATGATATACCGCGGGCTTATTTCCTCAATCATGCAATAGTTGTCTTTAATGACTCATAGTTGATTTGTTTGCACACCTGCACTCATCGCTACGTAGCCCTCAAAGGTCTTCTACACAATTCTTTCTTATGATTACCATGCTCCTGAGTTCTCAGATTGCAAAACAACATCGCATGCCCAAGAGCAATTCCGTCTCTAATGACATTTCTCTCCCAGATGTAAGAGATCCATAGACGCTTTGTAATAGAAGGAATATTAGCTGTGTTTAAAGCAGTTTGCAAGTGGATTCGCACAGTATGTCCTGTATTGAGTGGCTGATTGGGGGCATTCATCTGGAATATTTGATTCATATCACTTCAAGCAACATCCGTTTTTTTTACTGTCACCGTTTTGTTGGAGTACTGTTGCATCGTAAAGCCACAGAAAGTAAATTCATGGATTGCATCAGCACCTGCATTGATTCTCACCTGGTTACAGAAAAAACAACAAATGTTGTTACCAACTGGCAATGGTCAACATACCAAAAATCGGGTCAGGGAGAGTACTGTAATTCTTGTTTTTTTCACCATAGCTTTATGTTCACCGTGAAAAAAAACACCTGTTGTTATCATTTATGATTCGTTCACCTGCCACCAGCGTGAAGTTAAAGTTCAGGGAAAATGTCCATTTTCCTTAAACCCTGAAACTTTGCTACCATGAAGATAAAGTGAATTACAGTATATAGCTGGTATAACGGCCCTTTGGAGTAACATACCGACTTCGCAGGCACGCAGCACGGTAGTAGCTGGTTACTGTAAATGCAGAAATATTAGTGGTGGTTTTATGTTCGCGGTATTCGCAGTAAGCTCTTCACCGCGAACATAAAACCTACGCAAATTTATTTTGCCACTTATCCTCTTCTCTACTATTGTTTCAAATGCGAACTAACACTCCATTTTCTTCCTACTGCGAAATTAAAAACACGCGAACATGAAACATGGTATAAGCCTAATGTTCCCTTCAATGGAATATTCTAAATCATTTAGTCAGTGTTTTCAAATGAAATGGACATCAGAGACATGGGATAAGCCTGAAGCATAGCAAGATTAAACAAAAAAACTTCAGATGCTTTTGAATCGCTTCTCTTTGACATTTCTAAGACCACTTATTGGCTGGAAGGCATTACATAACAACAGTAGCATAATCAGCACCAGGGACAGGGGCATCAGAGGAGTTGAATTTTTATGAATTTGAATTTTTCTTAATTGTACGAGAGATTGCCCCTGTAGCACAGCAAGAAGTTGATATCTATAAAGGGCACTTATTTGCTTTTGTAGTGGAAAACATGATTAATGTTTTTGTATACTAGTCTGCATTGACTAATACATCATTAATGGCTTACCGCTATCCTCCTCTTTCAAATTTCTGTCGGCGCCATTGTCTATGATCAGTGTCTTTTCAGGCTCTCTCTCTCTCTGTCAATTCCATCCATTTACTCTTTTGTAGCTGAAAAGATGGATGACAAAGTAAGCCCATGTGTCCTTGGCAAGATCTTTTATCAAACACAAATCACAAGTTTCCGGGGTACTCCATACAACCAGCAGGACTGAGGCACTCATTTTGTTGAAGCCGGATGTGTTAGGCTTTATGTTTCATAGCCTGTTGAGACCTTCAAAGGGTACCTTGTGGGTGTATGTATCATAGAGTGGTTCCCATGGTGACATGTAATACAATATACCCCCACGCTTCTTTGTTGTGCCGGCTGCTGCTGCTTTATCCGTTTTTGAGCAAATGATGCAGAGCTCAGCAACATTGTCAAAGGCCCAAGGGAAAAAAGCAGCTGCATCTCTACACTGCACAAAAGGGCCTCGGATCCTGACGTATGCTGAAAGGAAAGTAATCTCGATCCAGTTTTAGCTCACTGAAGAGCTAATGTTCCACTGGTCGTGACAGAGAAGAAGACAGACGCTATATGTACAGTATTTACAGGTTCATTGTACCGGGGAAATTCCCCTAGCTCTTTTAGAATAGCACAATGAACAGTGGACCACGGCTTAACGTCCCGTCCTAAGGACTGCGATCTTTTCCGGTAGCATGCATGTCGGGTGAGCAACACAGCCGGGATCGCTAACCACTGGACTACGCACGCTAAGTATTCCACGCTGAAGTATCCTGACGTTATCCGGAACCTAAGATCCGGAAAAATCCGAACGGATCCGGGGCCGCCTATTTCTCGGTATGCAATTGGCATCCAAATTTTGGAACTCAAGGTACCACTTGCATATTTGAGTTGTGTAAGTACATACTTACACAAGTTATGCAAGTGGTACCTTGAGTCCCAATATTTGGATGCGCATTAGCCTGCCGAGAAATATACGGCCCCGGATCCGTTCGGATTCTTCCGGATCTTAGGTTTCGGATCACGTCAGGATCCAAGGCCATTTCCTGCAGTGTGCCTCTCTAGCTGCAAGCTTGTCGGTGAACTTCAAGGGTAGACATCCCGGTTGAACAGTACACGATACAAGATAAATCAAGGATGACAGGGTTCGAAATACGATAAGCAACTTGAAATTTGCAAGCTGTTTTCAAGAATTTCAAGTACAAATGATATGAACTTGCAATTTTGCAAGTTGAAAATATCCATAGATTACTGACAAGGTTCTTTAAAGAGCTCGAGTCTGTATTCAGATTTTGCATTCATTATCTCCATGTAAAATGGAGGTATTGTTTTAGGTGTGTTTGTGTTATTCTGTTTGTGTTTTTGCATATTTGGGTCAGCATAGCTTAAGAACCTCTGGATAAATTGTGATGGCATTTTTTATATGGTTAGCCCTTGGGAAGACAAAAATCAAGTTTAATTTTTGGTGTCCTGGCTGTTCTCCTTGGTACTGCAGACCCTCTGGTTTTGTATTTATTGTCTTGAATGTATGATATGGGCAGTTGGTCAGTCAGACAAATAATGCTGGTAGCAGCTACCAACAGAGATAGCTTTACCTTTAATGAAGCTATTCACAGAAGATTATGCACATTGTTAGCAGATATGCAGCATTAATCATCACGAAATTAAATGCATTTACAGTGCATATTACTCTGCCTTGAACACTCCATATTTTCCCTAACGCAGAATTAAATCCCCACGAATTGAATTACATCTACAGTACATATGGCTCCACTGTTGGATGGAAACTGCCCAGAAAGAAGCAATATGTTTTCTTCTTGGAAAACAGTCCAGAATCAATACATTGTTGGATAGTTGCTCGTTTCAACCGCTTACTTAAAACCACCGTGAACACTCCATTTTCTCTCTACCGAAAAATCAAATCCCCACAAATTGAATTGCATTCACAGTACATATTGCTCTACTGTTGGATAAAAACTGCCTAAGCTAGAATAGAGCAATATATTCTCTACTTTGGAAACGATCTAGAATTAATGCATTGTTGCATATCTATTGGCCTAACCAATCGTGTCAACCACTTACACTCTATTTCTCTCTACCGAAAAATTAAATTCCCACGTAATGACATGCATTTGCAGTACATATTGCTCTGCCGTGAACACTTAATATTTTCCCTAACACAGAATTAAATCCCCATGAAATAAATTACATTCACACGGTACAGTACATATTGCTCCACTGTTGGATGGAAACTGCCCAGAAGAGAGCCATGTGTTTTGTTCTTGGATATAGGCCAGAATCAATGCATCTTTTGATATCCTTCATGAAAACATGATCCTCAGACCTTTTCAAAGACCCTAACAGGAGGTGTAATTGTATCTCAGGGATCCATCAGTGTCCAACAGGTGCTGTAGCATGCTGATCTAATTTCAAAGCTAATTTGGAGGGAGAAAACACATGGGTGGAACAGGCTGAGCAACAGGTGGCCATTGGGTCTGGCTTTCTTTGGACTATTTTTTTAGCTTGATCTGTACATGTATGGCTAAATGGAAAAAAATCCAAAGAGTGGTCAAAAATGGTGTGTCAAAAATCAGGAACTTGTGGAGGCCCCCAATGGTAAGTTCTAGGGCCTGCTTTATTTCTCATCTTTATAACTGACCTGTATTAGTGTATAAGAGAATTAATTCTGGTGTTTTAGTCTTAGAATTTGCTGGTGGAGTAACTAGTGGAGTCCCCCAAGGGTCAGTTCTAGGGCCTATTCTATTTGCCATCTTTATAAATGACCTGGATAAGAGAAGCAGGTCTGGCGTTTTAGAATATGCTGGGCAACTATTGATGTATGCTTTTAATAGCCAGTGCTGTTCATGCATATTCTAGTTCTGATTTGCTCCTGTGGTTACTTCCTTGCCAAATATTCTGGTACTCATTTGCAGTATATGTTAGTATCTCAGGGATCCATCAGTCCAACAGGTGCTGTAGCATGCTGATCTAATTTAAAAGCTAATTTGGAGAGAGAAAACACATGGGTGGAACAGGCTGAGCAACAGGTGGCCATTGGGTCTGGCTTTCTTTGGACTATTTTTTAGCTTGATCTATACATGTATGGTAGAATGGAAAAAATCCAAGGAGTGGTCAAAAATGGTGTGTCAAAAATCAGGAACTTGTGGAGTCCCCCGAGGGTCAGTTCTATGGCCTATTTCATTTCTCATCTTTATAAATGACCTGCCCAAGAGAATTACTTCTGGTGTTTTAAAATGTGCTGGTGGAGTAACTTGAGGAGTACCCCAAGAAAAGGTTCTAGGGACTATTTTATTTCTTATCTCTATAAATTACCTGGATAAGTGAAGCAGGTTTGGCGTTTAAAAATTTTGCTTGGCGTCTCTGGATGTATGCTTGTTAGCCAGTGGTCTTCATCCATATTCTAGCTCTGATTTGCTTCTGTGGTTGCTTCCTCGCCGAATATTCTGGCACTCATTTGCAGCATATGTAAAGTGGCCCTTACAGTGCTTACTTTATAATTGTATGCTCTGGAGAGTTTCTTTAAGTGGAATATAGAGTGAATTACAGGCTACTAATCTGTTGTACATACAGTGCATTTTAAATAGCGTGAATGTGCCTCCTCTGTGGAAGAAATTATTATGATTCTTACCAATTTGACATCATTTTCACGTCTCTAATTTTTTGGGTTATCAAACTTTTAGTAAATGATTATTACACATACCCACGCATGCACACATGTACTCACGCACACGCGCACACACACACACACACACACACACACACATATATATATACACACACATAAACCCACATTGTTATATGGAGTGTTTAAGCAATATTTATATGCTTTTCACAAAAAATCCAGTCCGAATACAACACATGAGTGGATGTAAACCACAAAATGGCATTTCTGTGGGCTGATGGCTTCACTGTTTATTCAACGAGACCAGTGATACATATCAAAGACTTCAAGAAATGAAAAATTCAATCTGAGCTTGGTTCTAGTGGGAAGTGACGTCAGTACGGAAATGAAATATTGAAGACCAGGCCTCAATGACAGGCAAAGCAAATCTAATGATTACTTTCTTGGATCAGTCTAGGAGTATGGCTTTCTCGCAACGTAGACATTATTTTCATAAAATGTGAAAAGATGTGCATCCTCAGGTTTGCCTACTGCATAACAACACTTTCAGAAGATCATGCACATTGGTCATGATTTTGCTAATGCAGCGATTTCTCCTGAAATTGTGAATAAAGAGAATGTTCTGAGCCATGAGACATTTTCAGTACCAGGGACAGCAATGTTTTCAGTACCAAGAACAGAGACATTTTCAGTACCTAGCACAGACAGAAACATTTTCAGTACCTAGCACAGACTGAGACAATTTCAGTACTAGAGACAAGCATTTTCAGTACCTAGCACAGACTGAGACATTTTCAGTACCAGAGACAGAAACGTTTCCAGTACCTAGCACACACTGAGACAGTTTCAGTACTAGAGACAGAAACATTTTCATTACCTATAGCACAGATTGAAACATTTTCAGTACTAGAGACAGAAACATTTTCAGTACCTAGCACAGACTGAGACATTTTCAGTACCATGCAAGAATAGCAATGTTTTCAGTACCAAAAATATCATCACAATCCATTGAGAGGTTCTTTACTTCTGCTGACTACAAAAATCCGGAAACACAAACACACACACACAGAAACACCCAAAACTATATTTCCATTTTTCATGGAGGTAATAATAGCAATGTTTTCAGTACCAAGGACAGAGACAGTGAGTTTCTGATAGTGTAATTTAAAGGTTAAAATATGGTCTGAGATTCAAGTTTTTCTCACAGACTTGTTTTTATTTTGTCTCTGATCTTTGTCTTCTTACAAAATCTTGACTATAGACATCCGAGAACCAAGTAAATAAATTGATGTGTCCTCTATTAAAATGAAACATTCCCAGACACTGAATGGAAAAAAAAGATATGGTCATGTTTACCCATACAATGAGCCCCAGGCTATGAGATTGATACTCCAACATTTATACACGATGAGCAGGATATTACACCCACAGAGATGATATATTATTAAAGTCAAGGAGTTTTCCATTTTGCCTTAGGAAGAGAATGTGAACAGAATACATAACGACTCTCAAGAAGCCGCGCTTGAAAGGCCGTATTGTATATCTTGAAATATTTGCAGTGGTTCTATGTTTTAGTACCAAGGACAAAACAATTTTTAAGGACAAAACTATTTTCAGTACCAGGGACAGCAATGTTTTTGACAGGGACATCTTCAATACCATTGTTTTCGAAAAATCATCACCAAGAAACAGTACATATTTTTGTCAGTAATGCACTCTGTGTACCAAACACAAACTCTAAACACCGTGAACACATTTTTTTTCTTTGTTGTAGAATTTAATCTCTTTATCTTAAATGAAATGCATTTTTACATATCTAGCTCTTATATGTGAAGCAGCAGCATCAGGCTGAACTGTGGTTTTAACTATTGGTAAATGGCAAGCCCAATCTAAAAATACAGGCTCACAGTAAAAGCATTAATTTCTATTGTATGGCATAAATTCTTTGAATACAGAATGATACATATACAACACGGTGTATTCCATATCGCCCGAGGTATCAGCCCGACCACGGGTAGGATTGGCCGACAGCTAAGGGTGATACAGAATACACTGCATTTCATTTATGTCATACCCATCCGAGAGAACACACATTTCACAAAGTTGAGAAAATTTGTCGTCGAAAAAAAGGGATAACAGCCAGAATTCCAATGTCCGAATCCAGTATTCCAATTTTGGAAAGCGGGGTGCTCGAAATGCATTTAAAACATTCTAATGGAAGCCCATGTGATAAAAGTAGAGGCCAGTGTGATAACCCAAATTAACCCCCGGTCCGTAACACCCGTATTGAATATTTTCGTGGCCCAGGTATGACATAGATAGAAATATAGACTGGTATCATACATCAGTTTTCTGAAAATAATTTCATCAGGTTGGTAGAACAAAGGATATTTGGAGTTTCTTTTTACACAACCAGGAATCTCACCTGCAGACACCAAAACGTCAGCAGATGAGATTCCTGGTTGTGTAAAAAGAAACTCCAAATATACTGATATCATACAGTTTCGTAATAGCATGTTAGTTATTAATAGTTGCACGCTAGAGATCACAACCCGTGTTTAACCCAGTGTAACCCATGGCCAGGTGCTATAATTCTTAGCCCCCTCTCTTGCCATTAGCCCCAAGCGTGCCATATCTCCCTGTTTTGTATGCAGAACCACATTTCTCAGTGCTATCAGGTGTTAAGACGTCAGAAGAACTCCTGTTTTTTGTAGATAAGATGTCAGGAGACTATAATTTGACATTTCAAAGATGCATATTTCTTCTGCACCATTTCAAACCGCCGTCGTCTTAAATGCTATCAGTCATAAAGAAGTGACCCCAGAAGAGAGGAGGGGAGTTGTGCACTTACTAGGGATGCTTCCCGGAGGAAAAGGCAGTCTCCTGATGGTGTTAAAGTTGTAGAATACAGCACGGTGTTGGGACTGAGGGTGATGTGGAATAAACTGTGTTGTATTTTATTCATGTCATATCCACACGAGAAAACACACTTCCACGGGCTTCCATAGTATATTTAGAAATGCATTTCGAGCACGCTGGTTGCGCCGCTGTCAAAAATTCCAATGCCGGATTGGGAGGTCAGAATCGATGTTGTTACGATGTCTTTGTTCAAGGACACAAAACTCTCTCAACTTCAGGTGCATTTTGCATTGAAATGTGTGTTTTTTTGGGCAATACGACCCATGGTCGGGCCAGAACCTCAGGCGATACGGGATACATGTGTAGTGTTGTATTCTATATATATCACCCGGTCAGGAACACTCATATGGAATGTGATCACGTCCCATGTGGGGCATAAAAACAAACATACATGCATGTAGCTGCTAGCTATAAAAGAGGTGCTAAAAATTTAGTACCTTAGCGTAACTGTGTTCTTACCACACTGGTTTAAGCTCAGGCCACAACTTTTTATTTCTATGGTTTTCAGAAATCTTAGAGTGAATCTTTATTAAGAGGTCAAGGCTGAAAATGCTGGTGCAACTCGTTTTCTAAATAATGATGATTTTTATGTCATACCTTAGCTGTGAAAAGATTTGATACAGGTGTTTCGGACGGGTAATATTTTACGGAATTGTACGGGCTTTGAAGTTTAATTGCACAGGTTTCCATCAAATAGTTCAAACACCCTTTGCATGTGCGGCTGTCAAGAATTCAAATGCTGGATTCGAGTGATGCGAAATATACCGCGTTGTGTTCTCAATATAAATATATATTATTGATTGTAAAGTGTGATTATGCAGAATTTTTCTTGTGATTTCTCTCTCTCTCTCTCCCCAAAAGCGACTGTGGTTTCATCGTTATATAAGTCTTCCCGATATGCGATGTAACAGCATGGGGTTAAGTACACACTGTCTAATGCTTTAGAATTAAATGTGTCATAACTAAATCTCTTTTCACACCTAGACGTTGACAGAATGTGTAACTGACAGCTGGAAGCGTAGCCATTTAAATCATTCTGTATTTCACCTATAAATATAGAAATGATTATGGAACCCACAAATCATTATATATTGTAAAGTCATGTATGATTATATATATTAAGTGACTTAAAAGGATGATAGAAAAAAACCTATTATCATAAGGTTTATTTGTACCTCCTTTTTTTGAAAGTCTTTCTTTATATTCCCTTACATGCAGTGGATACTATTATCTTTTCTCCTTTCGTTGTAGCTAAATTTTAATGGAATAATTTTTCTGAAAGCAAGCATTATTTGTTATATTGTGAGGGTTCAAAGGGTATAACAGCTGCTTTTGTTAATTGCCTCCACTTACCATAATAGTGCCAATTTAGAAAGCAATTTTTTATTTTATTTTGAAATTGAGAATGCCTTCCTACCAACCCAATTTTTTCAGTTTAGTAACCGTAAACACAACACTTTTCTCTTAGGCCTGAACTGGAGTATAGACAAATTAGTCTGAGAGGAACACCTATACTTCGGTGTAAACTGGATCGACTATAATGTAACTGTCAGAGTCACGTTTTCCTTCCAGCCCTTTTTTTTTCATCTAGACCTCTTTTTGAATTTTGTCCTCCCAAAATATCAGAGAACCAAGAAAGTGATCAATTTGCTCATGTTTGTGGCGTTAAGAGATCACATCATAATGTCACTGAGCTTGCATCATGTCCCCCCTTAAAGAGAATGAACTCTCCCAGTCCCTGCGTGCTGTTTGTTATCAAAGGCCTCTCGCTGGGTTTCTCGTGAACACACATGCAGGGCCCTGATTGATGCTGCTTCCCACGATACAGTCTGCAAATCAGGTAACGCAGTGTGCGTCATTAGTACTTTGGACGATGCTTCCTTGCACAGAGTTAATATTGACGTAACGTAAGTCGTGATAGTAAGTGATGGATTACTGTGTACCTGATATACATTTTATTATAGATTTTGAAGTCTCCTAAGGACTGAGTTAGTTGCTGCGCTGAATAACAGCCTGTCAGTTTGATTTTGGTTGAATGTACCTCTCAATTCCTATAGGAAATAATATTTCTTTTTCATGTTATGATATTATGGATAGGTTGTACATTTGGGAGAAGTGTGTTTTGACATGTTACGATGCTCATATGTTCTGATGCTTCAATGTTATACTAAGGGTTAGGGGGATATTGTCGAAATATAGAAGTGTCGGAAAATAGGAGTGTCTGAACATACGTGTAGCGGTGTCGAAACATAGGGGTGTCAGATCATAGGCCTTGGGTGTCAGAACAAAGAGGTGTTGGACATAGGGGTGTCGGAATATAGGGGTGTCGGAACATATGGGTGTCAGAACATTAGGTGTATCAGAACATAGGGGGTTTCGAACATAGGGGTGTCAGAACATATATAGGGGTGTCAGAACATGGGCGTCAGAACATATATGTTCTGTTCTATATATAGGGGCATCAGAACCTAGTGGCGTCAGAACATAGGGGTGTCTGACAATACATGTATAAAGAGTGTAGGAATATAGGAGTGTCAGAATATAGGGTATGGTTATGTAGCTAGGTAATCAATCAATATCTATGAATAACTATTTTTCATGATAGTCATGAATATTGACTGCTAGAGGCCAGATTATGTTAGTAATAATGTATATCACACTGTAACTACATTTTGTATTTTGATGCAAAAGCAACTTTTCCTTCTCAGCCTTCTGTTTTCTTTCTGATCCCTTACATGAACTCTTACGGAAAGTTAGAAATCAAAACAGCCACAGGTGAAACTGCTCTCTCTTCTTCTCTTTCATCCCTTAGTCTAACTATTTGACCGTTGGGGCACCACAGAAAATCTGGCAATCCAGTTTTCTCCACCCTGCTTGGTTTCCTGTCAATATCAGTTCTTCTTAGCATCTTAGTCAGTATCATGCCAGAAACTTGCTACAGTTGCTTTTAATCAAAGAATGAATGTGTAAAATTACAAAGCAAGGAATTCAAAATGATCTGATCTTGCAGCACTCTTGTTCAATTTTTACTCTTAAGCTCCTATCTGTGAATATTCTAAATGTGTCCTTATTGACCTTTTCTCATATTCTTTAGAGGTGGTGATGAAAGACTATCCAATCATCTGCAAAATGTCAATGGTTGATCCACGTAATATGATATGATCATCATATATCATATTCCTGTCATGTTCCTTGTATCAGCATCTCATTACAATAAAAGCCCAGTCACTTGTCATTTGCCGTACGATCATTGCAAACTGAGAGCATTCTTTGGATGGCTGAACAACAGTGTCATACAAAATTTTGTCTTGTTGCCAAAAGGCAGTCTTACATGTAGATCCTTGTCAGCATTTTTTCTATATCGCATCCTGCTTAAGAATTCTTCAACATCAAAATCGTATGACAACCTACGATGAATGTGGTAAAAAAGGTATAGTGCGGTAGCCTTTTTGATGTTGTTGTACATCTTTGCAATTGTAGCCTTTTTGATGTTGTTGTACACCTTTTGAGGCCGTAGGGGCTTAAATATTGGAAGGTGGAGTCTATTTCTCTCCTTCCACCACCTTTTAATTCCACAACTGAAGTCAGGTATTAATTTTTACACCTGCATGGAGTGAGGAAAGTCAATTGTAAAGTGCCTTTCCCAGGCATTGGTGGCATGTCAGGGGATTCGAACCCAGGACCTCTGGGTTCTGGGCCAAACACCCTATTCGCCAACATGACACCACTTACGCCGACCACTTAATGTGACTGCGCAGTAAGTATAACTTACACGTTATTGCTTGTTTCAGACAATCATCTGACGGAGAGAAACGATGAGACGGTACGGATCGCAGACAGCCGTGTCTACGGCATCACTGATCCTTATTCTGGCGCTCTGTTTGGAGCCGTCGCTGGGAGAGGGAGATGGCGGAAAAGTCAACCCAAAGCCCAACTTTCTTCTATTCATGGTGGACGATCTAGGGATAGGAGATGTGGGCTGCTTTGGAAACACATCAATAAGGTAAGGCTTTTCCCTCTTTTGTTAATATTCAACTTAGATAGATATTAAATTAATACTGTAATGCAGAAATGTTTGCCGGGATTTTCATTTTGCGGTAGAGAACAAATGGAGTGTTTGCGGCGGTTTTAAGTTTGCGGTTGAAATAATAGCAGCGCTACAATCTCATAATGGAGACACATTCTGCAGATGGTACTGTAAATGCAGAAATGTTTGTGGTGGTTTGAAGTTTGCTGTGTACAGCAAATTAATGACACCTTGAATATGTCTCCCTTATATATATACATGTATATGACCACCGGTTATTGTGCTAAAGAATTGTTTCAACTGCGAATTTAGAAGGTCATGAAAGCCTCATGAAAGTAAACAAAATTACAGTCTCCAACAATTTCATTCGTGCAGCCTCACAAAATGGAACATGTTTATCACCCAATATTCCAGTTTTGAACAAAAATTGTCAATCCTTAGATAATGTTGTAGACTTCGAATTGAAGCAAAATCTTTTGAACCTTTGGAAAATCATGGGCTTCATATGTTGCCATGACAACATGACAGACTGACCAATGGTACGCGAGCATAATTGGCAACCCTTAGATTGTTGTAGACCTCAAATTGAAGCAAAATCCTTTGACCTTTTGGAAAATCATGGGCTTTGTATGTTGCCATGACAACATTAGAGATTGACCAATGGCATGTGAGCAAATGGATTGGAAGAAAGTAGCTATGGAAGCCCTGGCTCCAGCGTACTTTATTTCATCAGCATACAATTCAGGATGATAATTTGGCTTATTCAGTATTCAGCATACAGCATACAAAACCCTTGCAGGCAACCGCTGGTAGAATGTATTAAATTTTACTCTCTGTATACTTAGTTTACAAGTGGGCTTAATAACATTATTACAATGCATTCTAAAACAAGCCTAAATAAAACATTACTCAAACATTAAAGTATGTAATGGCAATCACTCGTATATCGAGTATGATGACCGTGTCAGTTCCTACACCTAAGTGAGGAGGGTTGACACGGTAGCCTTCGCGTGGATTTATTTAAGGTGGATGACAGGTTGCGAATCTGAGACCCACACACTTTGGGCATCCGTCTTCTCCAGCGGCACCAATTCGAGGGAGACGTGCTGGTTCTGGTTGGGATGCTTGCAGCGAGCTGCCGGATGACTTGGTTACGCTCAAGCTTAAGCAACATTATTAGCACATAACTGATCAAAAGGATCTCTCGGAAAATTCACATTTTAGAGTTAGGTCACACTATGTCAGTCATTGGTTCCTGTATACAGTTTAAACAATGCATGCAGTTAGATATATGCCAAGGTTAGACGTGACAGGTCTTTCGGTGTAACATAACCAGCTGCTGTCGCGCCGCGTGCCTGCAAATTTAAAGCTGGTGTGTTACGCCGAAGGGCGGTTATAGAAATATTATGAAGTATTACCAGCTTTGTATTCCTGTGGTTTTGACATTTTTGCAGCATCTTGTATTTGCTAGATTATTTTTACCCTCTCACTTTAGTTTTCCAGAGGATGTCATCAATAAAATTAAATCAGTGTGGCATTAAGCTTTAGTATGGAAAGCTGTCACAGTGATAGAGATGGCCTTAAGGCACGAAAAATGGCACAATTGTAAGGCAATGTCTAGTACAAGGTATGATTTCTTGCTGTAGGCATACTTTTACACCAAGGAAATTTCTACCTACCCAAGTGAGTACTGTCTGACAAAGAAATTGATGAATTTTTGTATCAACAGGAAGAACCTCGGATCCTGGCATTCAATCAGAAAATGACTGGGTTTAAAGTCTGGGTATAATTTGATTATTTTTTTGCAGACTTCCTAACATAATTGAAGTATTTCCAGCCGTGCCAAATCCATGAGGAACAAGTCAAGGTAGAATTTTTTAGTCTATTAGATTTTACAGGTTCTTTTTCAAGAAGAAAATTAAATGGGGGTATTGTGAGCGTGCAAAGAGACTGAGCAGGGCACTGGTGTGGATATTCCTCCTTTCAAAAGTTTGGAGTTTTAGAGAATTCAAAGCTAAAATTGGATGGCTCCTTGTGGAGGGAGGTAAAATGCTGCCAGTCAGCTCACAGTTGAAGACTGTGGCCATGTGTGACCTAGTGGCATCTCTGGTCAATCTAAATTTTATGCATTTCAGAGGATCCTTCTCCCTTGGGTAAGGGGGTGTATGGTTAGGGCATAGTGGTACAGTCCCCCTCTTTAGAAAATACCTTGCTTTTTATATTGCATGATGTCATCTTGGTTGTCATTCTTAAATCAATGAAAAAATTAGTTTCCAGAAAGAGATTTTTCCCGATATCAGGACATTTTGCCACCAAGATGTTTCGCCGTCAGACAATTTGCTTTCGCCAGTACAGCTGGTCTATGAAGTTCCTACAAACCGCTATGACATTTAGAAATTCGCAAGAACGCTACATATCTCATAGAGGTATTTGATCTTCGATTTCTTGCCTCTCTTTGAAATTCTTTAGTCGGTGTTTTCAAACAGAAGGAACATAAAGATAAGGAATAGGCCTAAAGCATAACAGGATGAAACAAAAGCACTCCAGGTGCTTTTGACTTGCTATTCTTTGATATTTCTGAAACCACATGTTAAACAACTGCAAAATCCAATGCAGAAATATTTTCAGTGGTTTTATGTTTGCAGTTTTCGTGGTGAACCCTTTACTGCAAACTTGAAACCACAGCAAAAAGCCATTCCAATGTGTGACTGTAGCGCTACGTTTGCTTCAAACACGAGTCCAAAACCACCACGAACACTCCTTTTTCTCGATACCGCGAAATCAAGTCCCCGCGAACATTTCTGCATTTACAGTGCTTCATACATAACAACTGCAGAAAAATCAGCACTAGGGACAGGGTCATCAGGTTTGTTGAGTTTCCTATAAATTTGCATTAAAAAAAATAAAAGTTTGAATAAAAGAAAATCCTTGTAGCATAGCAAGATAAGGGAAACTATATGGTGCTTTTGTAATGGAGGGCTGTATTTCACTGAGGTACAAGATCTTTTTTATTCCTCGTTTTTCCTGTTGCAGGACGCCCAACATTGACCGCATTGCCAAAAACGGTGTGAAACTGACGCAGCACCTCGCTGCTGCCGCGGTCTGCACCCCCAGTCGAGCAGCCTTCCTGACGGGGCGCTACCCCATACGCTCAGGTGCGTGTGCTTGTTATTAACTCCCTGAAAGTGGAGGTATTGTTTTTGGTGTATCTGTCTGTGTAACTGTGTGTGTACAATTCTGGGTATTTGTGGTCAGCATAAGCATAGCATATCATAAGAATCTCTGGATGGATTGCAGTGATATTTGGCATGCAGGTTACTAAGGTGTTGGAAAGATGAAGGTCAAGGTTGATGTTGCCCCCCCCCGTGACCTTGGTACTGCAGCAGAGGTTCCAGTTTTTGTATCTTGCGCCTTGATAAGTGTGGTGGGTTCTTTAACATGCTTGAGGTGTGTATCTCCAGGGACCTCCATTTAACGTCCTAAACAAGGGAGATGCATACAAAATGTAGGTACTCATTTATGAATGAGGAAATTGTGTCAAGTACCTTTCCCAAGGGCACAACATCGTGACCTGTCAGGGATTGAAACTCATTACCTCCGGGTTCTGAGTCAACAACTCTAACCACAAGGTCACTGTGCCACCTTGAGAACACTAAAAGCATTTTAAACACTACAGATGGAATTGTGGCTTTTGCCAAACAGATAATTTGGTAAAATTTGGACGGAGTAAAAAAAGAGGACACGTTACTCATTTGTACGTCATTACCAATGTAATTTTGCAATTTATTTCATTCTGTTAGTTTGACAGTCATGCAGTTATGAATGCCCAATAAGCTACAGGAATTAGAAATATATTATAAAGAAGTAAGTTGATTGTACAGTAGATTATAGCTCAAATGTTTAATGTTGCACCGAAAAATTATGTCACATTAAATCATGGCTTTCTCTAGCTTTAGATTTGTTTGCATCCTGCTTAAAGTTAAAGAGTTAGTTAAAGACCTCCTGCGCCACTTGGTGGAACATATGGCGGTGTCCATCTCTGATTTGCAGCCCTTGGGCCACACAACTTTGTGCAAGTCTCTACAACAGAGGGCTAGTCCGCTGGTAGTGGTGTGTGTTTAACTTCCATACTCTTTTCCAAATACTGAGTGCTAAGCAGAGAAAGCAGTATGTACCATTTTTAAAGTCTTTGGTATGACCCAGCCGGGGATCGAACTCACGAACTACCATGTACAAGGCAACCACTCTACCCATTAGGCCATTGCACTAGTTCTGGAGACATGCAGCCCTGCATGAAATCAAAGACAGCTGTTATTTGTGCCCACAAAACGTGTTAGCTACTGTCAAGCTTGCCATATTTGGATATAAATCTGTTCCAAAGCTCCCTTTGATGAGACATCAAGCCTTTAAGTGGGCCAATTTTAGTCAGGTAATGGTGGCAGTCATCACATGTACATGTAAGTGTTGTCATGTTCCATTACTGTACTACTGGGGTTATCATTTTTTCCTGAATGCATTTTACAATAATTATTATAATTGGTAATACTGAAAGGCTGTCATCAACATACCCACCTTCACCTTAAAGTGCTAATGAGACCTAAGCACAACACTGGCATATCATCTTCAAAAATAAGTGTTCATACCCGTAGCCAGGATTTTTAATGGGGGGGTTCTTTTTAATTTTTAAGGGACCAGCGAGCGCCGTAGGTGCGAGCTTCCTAGGGGGGTCCAGGGGTATGCCCCCCCCCCGGGAAATTTTAAAATTTGAACCTTCTGATATGGCATTTCCTGTGTTTTTGAGAGGATTTCACAGGAAGAAATCAGAGACAAAGTTAGCAGTTTTTCTAGGATTTCAGCTCCGTTGGTGATACAAATAGATCCACCTTGAAAAAAACCCCTTGGACATTAAAAAGTGGACCCTTGAGTGTTTCAATTTCTAAGAATTGAACCTTCTGAAAGGGCATTTCCTGTTTTTTTGAGAGAATTTCAGAGGAAAAATCAGAGACAAAATTTTTCTAGGATCCTAGCCTCAGTGGCATTGCTGGTGATACAAATAAGTCCACCTTGAAAAAAATCTTGAACATTAAAAAGTGGACCTTCAAGCCTGTGAAAGTGGACCTTCAAGCCAATGGGGGGGTTCGTCCGAACCCACCTAACCCCCCCCCCCCCCCCCCCCCCCTGGCTACGGGCATGGTGTTATTCAACAAACAGACTTGTTTAAACCAAATTTACACCCTTCTGATGTCTTTGAACATTGGATCATAAAAAAATCTTACCCACTTAGATACTATACACTACTTCTCAAACATCTGATTGTTTCAAAATCTTATCCAGTTGCTTGAGTAACTATTTTTGGCGCACTGTACATTACTATATGTACGGTTGACAGGGATCGCATGTCCATAGCACCCTTCCTGAGAAGATGTGAGGCCGTGACCTTAGCTGTCTTGAAATTTGACTGGCTCTTCGTAATGCCGCCAGTGTTACCATTACGTGACTTTAGCGCTACTGCTGTTTCAAACACAAACTTAAAACACAGCAAACACTCCATTTTCTCCCTAACGGGGAATCCAACCCCTGAGAACTTAAATGCATTTACAGTATTCCTGAGATGACATTACAGTGAACGCAGCAGATGATTCAGAACCTGGCATATCTACTTGCAAAGAACTCTTCATCACATGTATGGTTGCATACAATATCAGCCCTACAGCATCGGCTATGGCATATTAGTCATCAGTGTAGCTTCTCCTGACTTAAGCTGCCGGAACATTGTACACCTTGAGCAGTCAGTTTCATTGATCTCTCGCAGCATTGACTTTGATCACATCAGATGTATGCATCACTGTCAACAACCATTTTGACTCATACATATGATAGATTTGTTTTGTCTTTGTCAGCAGGGCCCTTTGTAATAGCCACAGGCTAGTTGTGCAACCTTGGTTGTGTGTCCTAAACAGTCAAACCAATAGATAAATGCTAAAAAATCCATTGAATTCGACCAGAATTGGCCACCCTTTTGTGAATTTGCTGATGTAAGTGATGGGAAACTGAATTTGTATTGGTGGTGCCAGGATGGCCTGTTTCATAACATGACTGATTGGATAATGTCCGTGGTGCTGATCTCTAGCTGTTATTGCATATCAGGTTTTCGCCCACATATGTTTCAGCTTGATTAGGTATAAATGGGATGGATGGGTGTGAAATGATCTTGTGGGTGGCTAACTGTTGCAAATTGTCATCATCTTTTTTAGCTTTCCTTTGTGAGCAGAAATATATGAAGGCTGTCCAAATTTGCTAGGATACCAGACTGTTTCCAGGGCCTACACAGTCCAGCTCCTTGGCTCTAAGGCCAACATGCGCCCAAGGAAATTTTACCACAGCACCCTCAGAGTTAAACCCCAACAAACAGTCTGGTCGGATGACATAGAACATACTCTTAGTAGGAGGAGAAGCTGTGATTGATGTTGGCCATATACCCAAGGAGCTGGCCTGTGTAGGCCCTGGATACAGTCTGGCATCTAGGCTAGTCCACATTGACTACAGGCCTATGCTGGCCTTATATCTAGTGGTTTGATTCCAGGAAAAAAATGTAAATCCTGAAAAATTAGTGGTGGTTTTATTTTTGCAGTGTTTACGTTGAGCTCTCTTATGTTAGAGTGGCGTGAAGTTGAGACCACTAATTTCCAATTTATCAAATTGTAATGTGTTTACAGGAGTCATGTTTCAGAAATCATGAACCAAATGTCAGGGCTTCAATTTCTGGTTCTCTGATTAGTAAACAGGTTAGTCCAAACCTCATTTGCATGATTAATTAATTACAATCAAGTAAGAGACATACCAGAAACTCTAGTAGATATTTCCTTGGGTGTGTGACATCTTCGAAACTCTTTATTTTCTAGTTGGTATGCAACTCTGAGAGAACTGCTGATGGTAGAGATCAAAGGATTTAAAGATTTAAGACAATATTTCTATTCCGTAATTTCTCCAGAGATTTGCTGAAAGCCCTATACGTGCTCTTTTATGTTTGAGTGTAAATTGAAAACCTGGATCAATAGAGTAAGTCTGTTTCAAGCATTAAGGTCAGATCCAGTGTCTACAAAAGTTCAGAAACATCCTGTCTTATGCTTCGTCCAGCCAGGTCCTGGAGTGATTGTAAGTCTGAGTTAAAGTCACCCCGGGGCCCGACCTTGCCCAAGAATAGCCCGGTAGCTGCAGGGTGTCCCATGGGGCCATGTAGGGCTCACCCCCGAAAGTACAATAAAAAACAGCCCGTAAACTACCCGGTGGGCCCCTTTTGTCATCTGTCTACTTTTATTAACTAAATTCCTCAAGTTCCGGAAATTGTCTTGATACAAATGTAGCTAGGCATAACAATTGAGAACAATTCCCTTGGCCATAATATCCAATGTTTCAGTGTGTTATTATAAATCTCATATCCAACACTGTTTGAGTGATTGTTTATTGCCTAGTTTGGATGATTTCCATATTTTAAGATGACAAATGCAACTTGCTTATTACTGACTGCATGCACAGTCCCAAAAGGACGATCATTAGACATCGGCAATTAATTCCTTATTTTCATTAAGAGGTGCTTTAATTGGAAAGTGTCTGGAAATCATGATTATGTTGCATGAATAAAGCAGAAAAATACTTCTTTTCATAAATTATCTGAGTCTACATTTTAGGGTTGTCTCCAGCTATGATTTTTTGCTGTTTCACTCATTGTTTTTAGAGCCCAGGCCACGTTGTTGATTTGTATTGTTTAATCTGTCATTCAAGCTCATCAAGATACATTTTCATCCCTTTTATGTTGTGAAGTTCAGATTGTTTACAGACGGGGTGAAATTTTTGTCCGTCCCAACATTAGGCAACAAATAGATTTGCATTCCAATTTCTATTCCATTCATTAAGAAATATGTATTCATAGTCAGTGTCTTTATACCCCACTACCTAATCACATGCGTGATGAATAGTGAAGGATATCTATTTTTTGCAGCAAGGTCAGATTGTAACGACTACATGTTACACCCACGTTTCCTGATTACCATTGACCTGTGAGCTCTCAAGGCCTCAGATGTGGGGTACTGTAGATGCATGTTAGGCCACAGCAATTTTTTTTTTTGCTTCTCGAAATAGCGTCTCCTGTTTTCCCCATTTTGAAAAAAATTAAAAAATTGGGTCGCTATTCCCATTCACAAATTATTACTATTTGTTCAGTTGTAGAACTCATCAGCCACCAAAATAGATTATAAAGGCCTCCACATACCTAAAAATTGTGGTCACATTGATCATAATTTATAATTTTTCATTCATTAAGCTATTTCTCAATATATCAATCGATATATTACATGGCAAAAGGTAATTTTGTTACTGAAATTATAGTACTACATCAAAGAAAGGGGTGCATTGCATAAAATGAGCCATACAAAGCTGAAACATGAATAATCGTCTTATTCTTTATGTTATGTAAACCCTTATCTTCACCCAAGACTATTTGAAAAAAAAAAAAAATTTTACCCTGTCGCTCCAATTTTTTTTCTGAAAGAATCCGAGAATCAACAAATAAAATTGGTTTGGCATTGGGATGGAAAAAAACCCAACTTAACTACATCCTTCTAAAAATTCTGAATTGTGTGATGTATTTTCATTTAAAATCACAGTATGTACCGACAAAAAGAGATAACATGGGGTTGCTAACAATGCATGAGAGCGATGGGAAAAAAATTCAAAGCTGAAGACAGCCCTGCCACATGTACATGTACATGTATATCGTCATCGCAAACTCCAAGCCACCACAAACATTCCATGACCGTGAAAACGGTGAACATAAAGTTACAGTGAAAGAAACAAGAATTACAGTATATTATTTTTATGAATCGTTACAGGAATGGCACCATCAGGACAAATGAGGGTCATACCATTCCTCGCCTCACCTGGGGGGTTACCAGCAAATGAAACCACCTTTGCAACCGTACTGAAACAAGCTGGCTATGACACGGCGCTTGTAGGTAAGTATGCAGGGTAATGAATCCCAACTTTTCCTAGTCATTTTGAAACTATCCTAGGCCACCTTGACTGGATTATATGGATGACATCTGCAAGACAGTGCATCAATTTTCATCCTTTTAAAAGAAAAAAAGGAGGTTTGCGACCATACTATAAATAGTATACAAAGAAGCTACAAAATGAGAAAATGTATACCGTAAATTGCAAAACAATTTCGGAAAAGGGATCTTACTAATCGTACAATGCCTTATTTCCTATTGTGTTTTTTTTGCCATGTGTATCAATACAACTTTGTATTTTGAGATCTGAGCAAAGTCTTCCAAAGAAGAAGATGATAAGGACCAAACGAAAGAAGTCATTGCCTTGTTTACCATGTTCAGTGTGTTCAGTCATTTGTTCAACCTTCATAACCGCGTAGATGTCATAATAAAGGCAACTTTTTTTTGCACGCTTGAATCAGTTTTGGGAATTTCACAGGATTTCATCCATATAATCAATCTGGCATTTTAGAATAAAGATGAAATGTACAGTGAAGACGCACATAAATCTGTCCCTTTTTTGTTGTAGGTAAGTGACATCTGGGAGTGAGCTGGCCCAGCCTTCTGTTTTCATGATTTTTTTGGGAAAATAAAAATCCGTTAACCAAGAAATTGAATTGGTGTGGCCTAAAGGCAACTTTTTTTGGGGCCCAACTATCATCTTTTATCAAACGCTCATATACGTTTGGGGTGTCCTGCAGAGGATGTCATCCATATAATGAAATCAATATTGCCTTAAAAATGAAGTTGTGTAATCATCTGTATTATTATCATCACTGTTGTTGTTGTTGTTGAGGAGGTCCTTCATATATTCAGATCAATATTGCCTTGAAAATGAAGATGTGTAATTATCTGTATTTAATTTATTATAGTTGTTGTTGTCGTTGTTGTTATTATTATTATCTGTCCATTTCCTTTTTAGGAAAGTGGCATCTGGGGGTGAGCTGCTCCAACAGGAATGACTTCTGCCACCACCCGCTGAACCACGGCTTCGACTACTTCTACGGCCTGCCGCTCGGTAACGTACGCGACTGCGGAGTCAACGCCGGCACCGTCATGCGAACCAAACCCACCGAACAAATCATCAGCGTCGTCATAGCGATCACCGTGCTCATCCTATCCGTAGCCTTCCTGAAGTTGTACGGCGTCGTCTACTACAACTGGAGGAGTTACTGTAACTTCGTCGGGCTCTGGGTAGGGCTGATTCTCCTCAGCTTCATCTTCTTGAGAAGTTTCCGCACCTTGAACTGCGTCTTGATGAGGAACAAGGACGTCGTCGAGCAGCCCTTCGACTTGGAAACCTTGACTCCGCGATTCACGGAAGAAGCCGTTGCGTACCTACAGGAGAAAAAGGATGTTCCATTCCTGCTGTACGTGGCGTATTCAAAGGTTCACACGGCGCTGGCGACGACGGAAAGATTTCGCGGGAAAAGTCAGCATGGCAGCTACGGCGATAACGTAGAAGAGATGGATTGGAGCGTCGGGGAGATCATGAAAACGCTGGATGAACTGGGGTTGACGGAAAACACGTTTGTGTACTTGTCATCCGATAACGGAGGGCATATAGAGGAGGTATCAGCCCAGGGGGAGGTGCACGGTGGATGGAACGGCATTTATAAAGGTTAGCCTACCATTAGTATTGCTTTTTTGACACACCAATTCATTTCTTGGTTTTCCAGCATTTTGAATACCAAATTTAGAAAGAAAGCGAAAAGTTGAAGGAAAACAAAAATTGTGGCTATATAATAGTGGGTACAGACATTCCCCTCAAACAATGTTAAATGTTTCTTGTTGATTTTTCTAGTTCAGCAGAATTTTTCTAAATATGAAAACCAACAAATGAATTTGTAATTGGCTTTACTTTAATTGTCATGGTTGCATCCTGTCTTCCTGCTTCTTCTCTTGTAGATACCCTTGACTTTGAGCAAGATCGTATCACATCTATTTTTAGAAAGTAAAGATGAAAGTACTTGATTGAGTGCTAGTGCAGCACTGTAGTCAAGATGACTGAGATGTTCAAGCCCACGCATTTAAAGTTTGCATGTTTTATCTTCATTTTGCTTCAATATGAGTTGCTCTCTTATATGTGGTCTATTGTATGCTGTAAATTCCTCTACTTTTGCGCTGGTTTTATTTCGCAGAAGGAGGGAAAAGAGGGTTTGGCAGTGTTTAAATTTGCGGTTGAAACAATTTTGTTCAATAGTCATACAAATGAGACAGCTTTGTAGTGTTATGAGTTTGCAGTGGAGAGGTCACAGCAAAAAAAACATGAAAAAATACTGGAAAAGTTTCAAGATTTACCTACTTGTATATCTACTTGTCCCTGGTGCTGAACTTATAGTTGCTGCCTTTTGCTTTTTCCATTAGGATTCTTTTTTGTGATACGCTTTAAAAGGGAGCACAAAATAGAGTTCTTTTAACTTAAGTTTACTAGAGTCCGTATCTAAAATCTCTTGTTATTTTCTGATGCAGTTTTTTTTTTCTTAAGAGGCGAACAGGCCGGGGCTCTGACCATCCACCCCCTTACCCAGTAGAGTAGATTCTTCAACAAGCATAAAATTAAGATTTACCAGGGATGCTACTACTAGTACTAGGTCATATGTGGCCGCAGTCTTCAACTATGACCTGCCTGACCGTAATTTACCCCCTCAAGAAGCCTCAAAATACCTTGTTTTAACTTAAAATTCTCTGAAACTCCACACCATTGTAGGGGGAAATTCACACCATCCCCGACTTCCTTGCTCTGCTCCCTCATACCCCATACGACTTTTTTCTGGAAAAATCACTGCGAATTTTAAGTAGTAAATAATAAACTCAGAATTTTAAGTTGAAAGTGCCTCATCTCTGAATGAAAATATTTAAGTCTACACCAATTGGTTAATTAGAAATACAAAAATATAGATGATACTAATTAAAATCAGAAATTCAATATATATTATAAACTGAGTCGGAGGGGAATGTCTGAATCTTGGCACACTCAGTTTTAGGGAGTGAATTTCAAATTTTTCACAGCCCTCTTCTTTCATCTTGAACTTGCATTTTAAAATGTCACAGACCACAAAAAATAGACTCATGAGGCTTAAAAGGCAGACAGTGTAGCGTGCTCAGTTGCGTTGCGTGGTCCCGCTCAATTACGTGGAACTATCTGACGGGCACACGGTAGAGTGAGGTCGGTGAGGTTATCATGAACTGACACATCACACCGACGGAGCGCGCCTCGTGCGCTGCTCTCACATCTGTGATCAGCTCATTTCGAAGACCAAGCTGCCAATCAGATACGCCCGGGGAAAAGAGTGTCAGGACTCTTGTGATCTTTTGTAACCTGTTCAGGCTCCAATTCCATGTGACTAATAAGGTTCAAATACTGTAGTTCTTGTTTCTTTCACTGTAACTTTATGTTCACTGTTTTTACGGTCACCTCTGTACCGTGAACTTATCATCACCATGAAAAAACCTGTTGTTATTATTCATGATTCGTTCACTTGCCGCCACCGTGAAGTTAAAGTTCAGTGAAAATTTCCATTTTCCTTACACTGTGAAATTTTGCTTCCGTGAAGATAGAGTGAATTATAGTAATTTTGTCTAGGTTTTGAGTTATTATGTGGGAAAAAGCATATTTATCAAAAGGGTAAGATAAAAACAGATTGCTGGAAAGAAATCTTGAATCTCACTAAGGCTATTCTGATGGATGGCATCATCTGTGGACCTGAAAACTGATGCATGCGAAAAAATAGAAATTTGGCAAAAAAATAGTTGCCTTCATTATGAAATTTATATATATCAACCGGAAGGTAATATGGGTTCCTATGTTTCATCATTAGTTTAGCTTGCTTTGAAAAGCAAATGGTCTGCGCAATTCTAACCTTTCTTTTACCATCAGAAATATGATCTTTCAGTGCCGCTCTTAAATCATCTTTTTGAGGTATTTTGCGTTAAATGATAAAAGATTTCACGCTGCCTATTATTTTGCTTTAAGACTGCACTAGCTACATATAGTCCCATTGGGGCCCAAATATATGTAACAAAGATCCTTTCAGCAATGAAAAATTGCCGTTGGCTAACCTTAATAGAGAAAAGCCTCTTATCCCGACCAGAATACGTACTCAGCATTCTCAACGTCAGGCCTTAGAGAGATAAGCCCCTTCGTCAAGTGCACTCCATGAAACCGATAACAGTATGACCTTCGCTTGCTGTGGCGGGTTTAATCATGACAAATACCTCTAAACCCGATTAACCATGGACCTACTGTAATCTGAGGATAAGGGAAGACTGTTACTATTCATTAACCCTCAACGTGCTAAGGTAGCCATTTGGTAGCCTCCACCAGGCCTGCCTACGGGGGTAGAGATCGTAGAATTCGGCAAAACAAAGGAATAATTGGCCAGTAGAGTCAGTCCACGGTAAGGTATATATTTCCCTCGCTTGCAAATGAATCCCTCTGGTTGCCAAACTTCCCTGGCAAATATTCTCCCTATAGCTGGCGTAGTTAGTCTGGTAGAGACTAGCCGTTTGGTACTAAGTTTGTATTGCATATTGGGTTAGGCAGCAGAGAGAATTTAGAAAATTATAAAACTCTTGAATATTTGGGATTTCTCATGGCAGGTGTCTGTTTCCCTAGACTTATTCGTGAAGCATGGATGATGTAAGGCCTTTCTACTCCCTGGTCATGATGCATAGTTTCAAAAAGAAAGGCTCTACATGCACTCTCACTGGGAACCTTTGATCCCAGTTCCCATTGAAGCATGTCTCATTCATTTATTCTGGGCCGAAGTAAGTCACATTTGTTTAGCAGGCCTCGAAATAGTGGGTGCATGTGCACCTGTGTGCAGCCAAAATTGGAGCTGTGCACCTAATTTTTGACTGTGGGTGCACCAGTGCACCTAGATATTTTTGTAGGCTATAAGGTAAGGGTACTATTGTACACTAGTATACAGAAAATACTCTTGAAATGTAAGTATCTTGACTTACTTTTAGACAGAATAGCTAAAATCACCCTTCGTTGTATTCTACTTGATGTATCTATTTGCTATAGAATTACAGATTGTAGTTAAAGAGCGTTAAACTTGGTAATTTTGTTTTGCTGGCATTCAACTTTATTTTATGTGGTGCACCCAAAAATTTTTCTGTGCACCTAGTTTTTTTTGTCGGGTGCACCAGTGCACCTATTTTCAAAAAAGAATTTCGAGCCTTGTTTGGGGTGAACTTCAGCTTTACCAGCAAACTCTAGATTTTGGGTTTATCAAGATTAATCAAGAACGTTTATAAAATATGCAACCAAGAAAGCAACATATAGCCTCTTGATGGGAGATTGTTGTGTTTTTGTTAATGGATTGATTGGGTGGCGGCCTACGCCGAAAACGTTGGCTGTTGATTGCATGTTTTTTTAATCCTGGTTGTGATTAAGGAACCTTGTTTTCCAGCGCCCTGGCTATGTCCTCTGCCTGATGTATTTATGCTGTTTTTTCACACAGGAGGAAAGGGGCAGGGTGGGATGGAGGGAGGAATCCGAGTTCCAACTGTCCTACAGTGGCCTGGGTAAGGAATAATTTCTATCCTTTGTTTGTATCATATATTGTTGACCAAGTTTAGGGTGCAGGGTGTCCAGACTACTGCAGCAGCAGAACACAGTGGACTACCACTTCATGTTAGTTTAGGGTGTGTCTGCTGTTTTTTGAGTGACAGCTAGTGAGTTGGAAAATGACCGTAATGGTCAGACTTGCTCGAATAACAGGAAGTACAGGAAATACAGGTCAGATGTGGTAGAACTAGTCATAAGTCAGACATAGACTAGGTTATGGAAGGGGATACTAATTCTTTGGAAGCTGATTGTTTTTGGTCTGTCTGTTTTTCTGTGATCTTGCAGCAATGATTTCCATATGCTAGTTTTACTTCGTCTAACAATTCAGATCCACTTCTAATAATCAAAATACCTTTGTTAGATTCAAGATTCCTCTTAGGCCTCTGTTTTTATCTAGGCCTCTTTTGCTTAGATTCGACTGAAAATGCCTAGTAAGAACCTTGTATACAAATTAGTGATGTGGCCTTATCCATTGAATAAAAAGTAACACAGTTTTTGTGATTGACAGCAAACTGCCAGCAGGCTCGGAGATCTCGGAGCCCACCAGTCAGATGGACGTCTTCACAACGGTGGTGGAACTAGCCAATCAGAAAGTACCGCAGAACAGAGTGATCGACGGGAAGAACCTCTGGCCCCTCCTAACGGGGAAGGAGACGGCGTCCCCTCACGAGTTTCTCTTCCACTACTGCGGGACCTGGATACATGCAGCCAGGTACAGGCCCAGGCAAGGTAAGGAACTTTTCATCATTATATTCACCATGTTGTATAATATTGCAGCCAGGAGGTACCCATCTGAGTAATGAGACTGTTGTAACTTACTTGAGGCTCCTCCTTAAATATGGGACCCCCATTTTTCCCAGTTACATGTAGCGACTTCAAAGTTGAGCCTCTTGGGTCCAATCAGTTGGCAACTCACCAGGGAGACCCCGGTTCGAGTCTAGGAAGGGTATCCTAGTTGGAGCTGAACTGTCTTTCGAAAGAGACATAAAAAGGGGGGTCCTGTGTTTTAGGAGGTGCCTCAATTAAGTTACAACAGCCTCATTACTCAGATGGGTACCTATATACAGGGACATCCCATCATATTAACTTGAAGATAAAAACAGGAGACCCTAGTAGAAATAGAATCAATAGTCAGAATAATACATGTAAGTATTGAAGTTGAATTGTTGGAGTGACTTTTTGGTTAACAATCTGGCAGAATTGCATTAATAAGTCACTGTGGCTTCAGTATTTTAGCAACTTGACAGTCTGAAGCACCAACTAGTGATCCATGACAGTACTGCACCTTTAGCCTATAGACCAGAAACAAGCTACAATGTATATATAGGGACCGGATGGTGACAGAATCCTAAGATTGGAGTGCCTGTCAAAGCAGGCGAATTTGCATGTAAGACATGTTTTGCTATCAGGAAAAAGACATGATATATACAGAACTGGAAGGAAATTTTGCATTTGCTTACATTCACTCCCATTTATGATAAAATGTGTGAACCAAAGTACAAACTTTCAAACTCTGTTCTCATCTTTACCTTATAGTCCATTTTTTTTTCCTTTTTAACTTTGAGGAAAATGAAGTCCACTGCTACGGTAAACAAACTTAGAAGATAGATGATATTTGATGATTGCAACAATTCGATAAAAGTCTTTTTTCATTATCATTTTATGCATTTTAAGCAAACCTGCATAACAATACATTTGTATGTATAAACATTTATAATGATGATTACAAAATGTCTGGAGAACAAGCCTTGAATTGCTGTGTCTAAATTAAGTATCCATCTGTTTTGTACAGGTAACAGCACTTGGAAGGTGCACTTCACGACACCCAACTGGACCCAGGGAACCATGGGATGCTTTGACACGCTGGTCTGCTACTGTTACGAAGGTTTCGTCACCCACCACGACCCTCCGCTTCTCTACGACATCGCTCAAGACCCGACAGAAGACAACCTCATCGATGTTTCCTCCAATGAAAAATACCAGCACATCGTCAGTATTGTCAAAAACGCCGTAGAGGCACACAGAAGGTCCGTTAGTCCCGCGCCAAACCAGTTTGCGCCGTCGAAGATGATATTTGTTCCGTGGTTGCAACACTGCTGTAACCTACCGTACTGTTCGTGTCAGGAAGAAACGAGAGGGGCTCGCTCGTGAAGCCTGCCGCACCAATGCACAACAGTTACTGTTAGAAAAGTTCAGTCAGCGAAAAACATAGGATGTTATCATACTATTAGGTTTTAGAGCATAATTTTTACCTGATTTGGTAAATTGCTTATAAGCCAAAGTACACATGGTTGTAACAGAGGTGTTTACAAGTATACAGTCATCATGTAACGCATCAGTTTTGGAAAAAGCCAATACAAATCTTTTTAAACGATTCAAATATTAAGAGATGTTGAAACAAGAAGCTTGCCGCAGAACAAAAAAAGTAGTCTTTACCAGTCTGAGACTCCATAGATCTCAGACCTATGGAGAAATAGCAATAGATAGTACGGTTTGCGTACTGCCCTGCTGGCTAACTCCTCTGGTATGATATTTGTCTTTTCACCCAATTTCAATTTCATTTTTTCCAGCAACATATGAAGTCTGGTAAAAATCACTTTCATCCATTTGCTTTTTAATCATTGGTGTTAAACCACAAGCACACGCCACCAAAAATGTAACGATCTTGTCAAAGAAAAAAAAAAGAATTACAGAAATGCAGAAATGTACGCTGGGATTTATTTTTGCAGTAGGGAGAAAATGGAGTGTTCATGGTGGTTTTGAATTCACTTTTGAAACAATAGTATCGCTACAGTCACACAATGGAATGGCTATTTGTGATGGTTTTAAGTTCCCGGTAAAGATTTTACCGCAAATACCATGAACATAAAAACAATGCAAACATTTCTGCATTTACAGTAGATCATAGCAGCCTTTCCTTGAAAATTAAGTTCCCACCTTAGTCAGGATATTGTTACACATATCATCTGGAATAAAGCCATGCAAGGACTTAAAAAAGGCAGTTATAGATTTTCTTGCCCACAAATTTATCCTTCACATTGCCAGTTCCAGGTAATAGATTGATATTAGATATTTTGTGTAATGCTTATTAATATCAAGGAAATCTTTCTAGTAGATCAAAGTGTAAAATGCACCACAGATGAAGTGACAAGGAGACAAGCAGATGTAACTGTGTCATTCCAGGGTGCGAAATACCTGGTTGCACGTTGCACAGTGCAACAAGATTTCGGTTGGTGCAAGTTAATTCCAAACCCAGGTAGCGCAGTGTGCAGCCTTATATTTTGAGCCAAAGATTTCAATCGGAGCCCTGGAAGCTCACAAAACACAGTGTCACTCTCATAAAATTCGGTAAATCTTCAATTGAAATAAAGAAATCAACACTTTTTCGTTTTAAACCATCCAAAACCCTTCATAGATCGTGGAATTTGAGCTGAAATAGACGAAAACACACTGCCCTCAGCTAAACAAGATGTTGTTAGGTCAATGGGAACACAATATTATCTAATATATATTTTGAAATGTTAGTAGTATTATACGCTACATACAAGCTTGATTTGAAGAAATCGGTGAATGTTGCTGGAGCAACCTGAAATTTGGATGTGCAACCTAGCATTTGCCCTTGGTTGCAGCATGGGCAACCTGGCTCAAAAAAGTATTTCGCACCCTGCATTCACTGCAAACAATTCAGCTCACATGCCATTGTCCAAGTTCTAGTGCAGGTTAAATTGTATGATTCATAAGGTATTTTGTCATTGTGCAATATCGTAATTATGATAAATATTGTAATCTTGTGTTGTGATGTAAATGTTTTGATCTGTTTCAGAATTATCAAGAACATTTTGAAGAGTGATCCGAGATGAGAATAGTTCTAATATAAACTTTATGATATATATGTTTATAAGTCTTTTGCTTTAGCAAATTTGGTAATTCTGATACAATTTGTAAAATGTAACGAAGCCCATACATGTACATGTATGTGGATACAAATTTACTATAATATGTCTGTCATGTAACTTGCTGCATGAATCTCAATCCCAATTGTCCTTGCTTAGAGAGTAAGTTCTGTTGGGTTGACACATGCACTTTATAGAACTTATCACATTGTATGCAATCAGTCAATTTCATCAATCAAATTTTGGCAAATTATAAACCAACATAATAAGCATAAAAAGGCACTTACAGCAGAAATATTAGGAACCTGCCAAAATGAATGTTGAAATAAGAAAATACTATGATAGATATGCATTGCATTATGCCATGCATCAACTCCTATTATCAGTTTTAAGACATTGCGATGTACAAATTTGGAAAGAGTTTATCAACATGAATACAAAGGGCTGTAAGGAACACTTACATTCACTCAATAGGAAACTGTGTACCAAGGTGCAGACTTTCCCTTCAGACGCTATTTTCATTGCAATCTTCTCAGAACAAAGTAGATTGGTTTGTTTGTTTGTTTGTTCATGAAAAATTCGAACAGGCCGGCTGGCTGCTATTTATAAAAAAATCATAAAAGGTAAGGGTCAGACAAAATATGGCAAGATATAAATGACATGATTGAAATCCTCATAAATTGCCTTTTTTTGACAAATTTAACAGTGAAACGATTTCATCAATTTGAAATTACAGGATCTATTAGATGTTCTAAGAACACTTCTCGACTGTGTTTATTCTAGTAATATCAATAATACTGTAGCTGCATTTAAATGTTAAGGGGACCAAGAGTGTAAAATTATTCAGTCAAGAATATTGTATGTATTTCACACAGAAGTGCTTGTACAGTGTGTTTCAAAATTATACTATTAAACTTTGTGGGACTGTATATAACCATTGGTTGCTGTAATTTGTGGGAATATTTTGAAATATTTGCGCTCTTTTTTGTGTGGTGATACCAGAATTTTAAAGACTTGCATTGGAAGGTGGAGCCCATCCCTCTCCTTCCACCACCTCTGCGACCGAATTCAGGTGTCCATTTTTACACCTGGGTGGAGTGAGGAAAGTTGTGTAGAATGGTCTAGCCACAAATGCCGGGAATGAAACCCATCTCTCTCTCCAATTTTACGTCTTTTATTCCCCATCATATGGGGGTTGGCTGTGCTTGCATGGATGGGGGAGCCCCAGAACTCCTCATCAAGTGCAAGTCTTCTTTTGTAGCAAGAGTTTTTACGGCTGGATGCCCTTCCTAACGCCAACCCAAACCCTACTGCTGGGCTTATGACATGAGAAATATGTGTTAAGTGCCTTTCCCAGGGGAACAATGTCTGGGTGCATATGCATGTCCGAACATGTCTGGGTACTCCACTGGGGATTGAACCTGTGTCTCATTGGTTCATAGCTGGATACTTTGCCACTATGCCACACAGACGCCACATTTGGCCAACTGGTCTCGTGTATTTAAGTATACATAAAAATGGCATTTGTACAAAGCAACTGATCTTTTAAACTGATATTTTATTTTTTCATATATATTTACATCTTTATTGGACATAAATTGGTTCAACATTTCTCTTATGAAGCCATCTACTACAATGTTCTATCTCAATATGAGAAATAATTTCACTTACAGATGATATTACACCAAAGTAGCTTCAATTATGGAGACATCTCATATCAAATAATGTAGTTTTCCTTGGTTACAGATTATTCTGGAGAATTCTTGTGAGAAAACTTTAAAAGCAACAAGTGCACAATCATAAAAATGGGAAGTATTCCATATGAAACTGCATATGATCATTTTATTCTGATTATTCATGGTTAAATCAGGATGTATATGTAGGTTATATTTTTCCTATGCAGTCTTCTTGTCATTCGATTTATGATGAATCAAAATTGCTGATAAAAGATACTGCAAGTTCTAATGCTCTCCCTGCCAAGGTAGCTTTTAAGCACCAAATTTCTCTTGCATATTGGGTAGTTAGCAGGAAGAGGATTAACCAGATGCTATTCAATCAACTACTTCCCAGTCTTGGAGTCCTTTTAAAACTCTTTGATTGCCCAATCAGCAGCAAGGACAGGAACAGAACCTGTCTTCCTAGCCAATCAGCAGCAAGGACAGGAACAGAACCTGTCTTGCTGGCCAATCAGCAGCAAGGACAGGAACAAACCTGTCTACCTAGCCAATCAGCACAAAGTTCTGTTCCTTTCCTTTATGCTGATTATCCAATCAGCATCAAGGACAGAAGCAGAACTGGTCTGATTGGCCAATCAGCACAACACTTTAGTACAGAATCTGTCTTGTCGGCCAATCAGCACCAAGGACAGGAACACAAAAATAGTCTGCAACATCTTGCAACATTCCACAAGATTGCACTGGATTTTCTCTTTTTCAATTCTTCTTTGGACAGTATTTTTAAGATCTACACAGTATTTCTAAGATCTACTATTGACTTTAAAGAAATATGCACTCATTTACGTTGTGCATGTTTAGAATGTGTGAATGGAACATACTACTGAAGATTTTCATCAGTCAGATGAAATATGTCTTGACCCAAAAAAAGGCTAGGGTCTGTCAGGTTTTTGCTAGTGTCGGTCAGGTAACCCAGAAACACAGCTTTTTTTCTAGACCTAAGACCATGTTTATTAGATTATATGGATTGCATCCTCTGGAAACCCCAAAACTGAAGAAAAAAATAGTTTGGCCAAAAAAAGGTTGTCTTCATATGAAATCTAAGTGGTCAGGAGGGTTGACCAAACACACCTGCATAACATGGTATACTGAACAATTGTCTTCTTCATTTTTGTTCTTTTACATCTTCTACTTGGCATACCATGACATTAGTATCTGTTGTACAATTTTTTTCATTAATTACGGCAACTATTTGCTCATTTTGCAGCTGGTTTGCACTACTTTCAGTAAAACTTTTTTTTATTTTTGGAAACGGACAAAAATTAATGCGCGCATATAACCAAATCAACATGGCCTAACAGTTGTCTATAGCAGAGCATGTAGGGGGGAAGGGAGTGCTTCAGTGCTTCTTTCACATCTTCTTCTTGGCATATTCTACAACATTAGTATCCATTTTCCAATTCTTAAAAATCAATTTACGGGATAATTTGCTCATTTTGCGCGCTGCTTCGTACTATTTACAGTACGGCTGACATTTTTTTTTTTTTTTAAATGGACACAGTGGATGTCATCCATATACATGTAATTGAATCAACATGGCATAGCAGTTCTCTCTAGCAGAGCATGAAGTGGGGAGGTGGGTGGTTCAGAAAGTTGGCTTGTTCTTCTTGACCTCGACCATGACGTGGTGTATGTTAATGAGCTCGCCGCGGACCTGAAGACCCTTGAAGGGCGCCTGGGACAGAACCTTCTGGAAACGATGGTAGTACTGGATCAGCTGGGTCAAGGTCACCTGCAAGGTCAAGGTTACAGTAAGTCAATGCAAACCAATCCAATTGGCCAATCAGCACTAATGACAGGAGCAGAACCAGTCTGATTGACCAATCAGCACCAAGGACAAGAGCAGAATCAGTCTGATTGACCAATCAGCACCAAGGACATGAGCAGAACCAGTCTGATTGGCCAATCAGGGCCAAGGACAGGAGCAGAATCAGTCGGATTGACCAATAAGCACCAATAAGAGGAGCAGAAACTGAACCAGTATGATTGGCCAATCAGCACCAAGGACAGGAGCAGAGCCAGTCTGATTGACCAATCAGCACCAATGAGAGGAGCAGAACCAGTCTGACTGGCCAATTCGCACCGAGGAAAGCAAAAGAACGAGTCTGATTGGCCAATCAGCACCTAGGAAAGGAAAAGACCGAGTCTGATTGGCCAATCAGCACCAAGGACAGGAGCAGAGCCAGTCTTATTGGCCCAGACCCAGGATTGAACCGAGGTTTCCAAATCACCAAATGTCAGGAATATTTCGTATCGTCGCATTATATATACTATGTATCAATAATTGCATTGAAATCAATCTTCCTTTGGTTGTCGAACGATTCCCATACCTGTAAAATTTGCGTCCCGTTTTTAAAGTTGGTGAAGGAGCGCATGACCTCCTGGTTGATGACGTCGATGGCCTGTTTCCAGTTGACAGCGAACCCCCTGACCAGTTTGGTGATGCGTGCATCCTGGTTCTTGACCTGCTCCGTCTGACCTCTCTCCAGGGCTCCCTCCGTCTCCTTCACGAAGGCGATCATGCCTCCGAAGTGCGGCGCCAGAATCTCTTCAACAAATTCCTGCGTACAAAATCATCAAAATATCTATCATCAGAACTATGGCCACAACAATTTATTTCCTTGTTTCTTACACATTCTGGCTAAAGGATATTGTTGAAGGTCACCTGATACATTTTAGATGTTGCTGTAAGTCTCCTGGCCAAAGGTGTGTTCTGGCATGAAGCTACAACTAGAGATCTCTCAACTACATGTATGTTCTACCTAAAAAGCTACTGTTAGAGGTCTCTCACCTGTGTTCTGGCTTAGCTACTACTGGAGGTCTCTCGACTATGTTCTACCTAAAAAGCTACTGTTGGAGGTCTCTCACCTGTGTTCTGGCTAATGAATTTTTGTGAGGTTATTGTTAGAGGAACCTGGCTTGCAGCTTCACCTGAAAATCTCTCACCTGTGTGAAGTATGAAGTATGAAGCTACTGTTGGAGGTCTCTCACCTGTGTTCTGGCTTGAAGCTACTACTGGAGGTCTCTCAACTATGTTCTACCTAAAAAGCTGCTATTAGAGGTCTCTCACCTGTGTTCTTGCTTGGAGCAGCTGTTGGAAGCTCTCGGTCTCCTTGGACTCCTCGCTGGTGCGTTCCATCAGGACCCCCAGCATCATGTCGTAGTTGTTGATCAGGAAGACCAGCTGTTCCTTACGCAGCGGAAACTCCGCCGCCATGCGCAGGATGAAATTCTCAACCTGTATCAAAAGAAGACAATAGAGTCTAAACTTTTTAAAAATCTGTTAATCTTAGGCTAAAAACATATATGTGAATACTTTCATCAAGTCGTTAAGTCACTTGATAACAAAACCAAGTGTTCTATTTACACTGACGTTTACATGACCGTCTGTCACCTTCCTCAGGACAATTCTGACTGGTCCACTTTGCACTGCAGCTATAGTCTTATAGATCATGTTGCTACTATGTATATATATATATATGTCTACTTTACATTTAGAACTGCATCTGTGAGCAGCAACATCTGTAGCTGCAATGCAAAGTGAACCAGTCAGAAGGTGACAGATGGTCACCAAAAGGTTGTTGTGAATAAAACACTTGGTCGTGTGTTATTTAAAAAAAACACAGTAAGAACCAACTGTAACAACACATAAAGGCCAATCAGTCTCATATGAATAACACACAAACAAACAAATTCTGTTTGTGAAAAAACGAAAGAACCTTAATAAAATCTTCTAATAAAAAATCCTATCATACTCTACCTCTGCTTGTAGCTGGGCCAGCAGTTGGTCGACACGTTCGTCGGGGAACGTCTGGTTCAGACTGATCAGTGCCGACGAGAACTCGGCGTACCGCCGCGTGATGTAATGCGGTCTCACATCGATCGACCCCAACTTCTGTGGATCACAGTCTCTGATACTCTGAATGTTCAGGTCCAAGATGTACGAGAATCGAGGCCACAGAACCTCCAGTAATGTCTCCCAGTATTTGTCCAGCGCGGGAACGATTCTCTTGTGCATCAAGACTTGGTAGCGGTAGATGATGTGTATGCACAGATAGATGGCGATGGCGTCGAAACAGTCGCTCGTGTAAACGTCCATGTGTTTCAGAAACATCGACAAAGTCTTACCAAACACAGCGTTGAACAAGTCCTGCGCCGGCGACCCCTGAACCAAATAGAACTCCACCGAAAACAAATACTCGCAGCACGCATTGTCAACAAGAGCGAAGTGCTGGCTGCGGAACAGGCTTTCGAAGGAGTACCGCGTCTCGGATTTCTGAGCGGCGTGCGGTACGATGATCGGCGCCTCTAGTTCCGTTGTGATGACGTTGCCTCTGTTTCCGAGGGTGAAAATTGTGGAGCGATTTTTCAGCGACGGTTTGGAGAAGAAGCCCTTCTTGGCTGTGTCCTCGACACCCATTAGATCGTCTTTGTCCGCTACTTCCTCGTACTGTAGTTTCATCAGCCTACTGGTGTAACCCTGTGATATAACAACAGATGCATTGATGAAGGTTAGACATCCAGGTAATAAAATACATAAGGGAACAGTTACTCAAGCAACTGGATAGATTTAGGAGGCAGTCAGACATTTCAGGTAGCATCTACTAGTGACGAAAGGTAGTGGATGCTACCTGAAACGTCTTCAACCGGTTGCTTGAGTAACTGTTACCTAATGCATAGCAACAGATTCATTTTTAACTGTCTACTTCAGAGTGCAAAAGGCTTACCACTCCTGCATGTGAAGGTGGTGTTTTATTTCGAAGGGCAGTTATACATATACCAGCGATACAGATACTAAAGAATGCTTCAACATTGCATCTGATAATATAGAGCACTGTGGAAAGAGTGGCCTGAGAAAATACCTTGAAGTAGGAGTAGTACATCTTGCTCATGGTGTCGATGTACTCGTCTCGGCATTCCTTGGCCACGTGGCGCTCATTGGCCAATAGGAACTCATAAAAGAAACGGAACTTCAACATGGCATTCTGTGGAACCTGCAAAGTGAAAATATACATAGATAGAGGATGGATTCATCATACTTAACATAGTATCAATTGTTCTGAGCTTCTCAAACATAAAAACACTACAACATTTTGAAGTGCACATTTCCAAAAATCAACAGATCCCAAAATTGAGTGCACATTTCATACAAAAGTAGAATGTCAGCAAACCTAACAGTTTTAAAATTTAACTGTAAAAAATATGATGCACCCAAATTCTATAATCAACTTCACATTACAAATCAAGATACAAATCTACACCTACCAAAGTACCTTTCCCAAGGACACAATGTCTGGCAGGGAATGCCAGGAATCAAACCCGTAACCTCTCGATCTCGCATCCACTTACATATGTATCTAGCCATTCAGCCAATTGGCACCCCTTCTCTTTAGTACATCATACAACCCAGAAAGTAGTTTGTAAACCGACCTGATAGTTAGTCATAGGTTTCCTAAACTGGTAGATCTTTTGCAGCAGAAACTCTCGGATCTTGGTGATGGCCTTGAGCTTGAGTTTTTCCAAGATGTCCTGAACGTCGCGACAGGCCACCGCCTCCTTGAAAGACTGCTCCTTTACAAAGTTGATCTAAGAAAAAAGGTACAAGTTCACATGTCAAGTTCATACACACATGTCAAGTTCATAAGTACATTTGAAGTTCACTGTAAGTAAATGTGACTGCCTGTATACAATAAATTCACGCGGATCATATCATAGGAACCATCCTGACACGATTTACATTTGAGTGACATTTGCATATAGAAATTTAGGTGCACAGAAAACAATTTGTGTGCACAACATAGAATATAGTTACTGTGAATGCCTTAAAGTTTGTGCGTTTTTAATTTCGCGGTAGGAAGAAAATGGAGTGTTCGCGGTGGTCTTAAGTTCATGTTTGAGACAATAGTAGACGAGGGGGTATCAGACTGAAGTGGTGATACGAGAAGAAGAAGAAAGAAAGAAGAAGGGGGTAGGAGGGCAAAAAATGTTCACGGTGGTTTTAAGTTTGCAGCGAAGAGCTTACCGCAAAAAACGCGAACACAAAACTACCGTGAACATTACTGCATTTACAGTAGTATTACAGGAAACCTAATACAACTACATTTTTTTTTTCAGTACTTTGATAGCATAGATGTTTGCTGACCTTGTGGTTGAGTTCATGCAGCTGCTCCAGGAACTGTCTCTGGGTGACCGGGGCGTCCAGGATGGCATTGACCATGACTTCTGGCACCACCAGTTCATCCACAAACTGACTCAACTCTCCACGGACCGCCTGTGGGAATAGATAATAACATTGATCTTATAGGATATCAGAGTTTTACACATCATTATGATTTTTGACCTGCATATGTATCAGTAGCCTTTGAGAATGACTACTACTGTTACTGTACTACATGATCATGTAGTGTTTCATTCTGCAGGGCAGCCTCGCACTGCTATATGTCACGCTGCAGCGGGAATGCTGCTAAAAAAAATGACAGAGAAGTAGCTTCAGTTGTTCAAGCAGGCAGTGGTAGTCATTGCACCTAAGTGAATCCTAGAGGATAGTTGCTTTACCTGTTTTTAAAAAGGTAAAGTAACTGTCTTAAAATAATCAACCTTACAGGGATCTCCCCAGAAATATAGAGCAGGATGAGGGGGGTGCTAAGCATAAGGGTGAGGTCTTGAGGGGGTGAGCACCCCCCAAGAGGAGAACAGCTGTTGTCGCATTTTGCCTTCTCCAGACTCAAATGGAGGTCTGTCATTTCCTGCAGCTTTGTATCTTGTCTACAATTAACGAAATCTCGAGTTTTGAGCAAAATTAGAGACTTGGCAGGGTAAATATTGGAAGAAATACCCTACCCTAAAACAGGATGGAGGAGCACCACTGTTCCATTCTTTAGGGAGATCCCTGTCTCATCTCCATGCTAGCCTTACCTGTCTGTTCTTGAGCTTGATGTTCATGGACAGTGATTGGTCCTGGAGACTCTGGATCTCGGAGCTGATGGAGCTCAGGTCCGTCTGAAACCCACTCAGCATCTGCTCCATCCGCTCCAAGATGGAGTCACATGCCGTGATCTGGTTGTGCAGGCTGGCGATGTTATGGGCTTCCTTGATGTAGTCCTGGTTATGAAAAATAACAACAACATATAACATTTACAAATGAAACACATATAGCATAATTTCATTTTCATTTTAGATGTCTTTTATCTCACTTCGCAGTTGGAGGGAAAAGGAGGTTTTTGCAGGGTTTTGAATTCGCAATTTTGTAGTGCAGTAGTCCTTCATTTAAAATACACATTCAGTGTCATGAATTTGCAGTGGGGAGGTCACCGCGAAAATCACGAAAATGAAACCACTGCTTAACTTTCAAGATTTACAATATACTTAATACTTTATTGATAATATAACAAGATCGAATAATCGGGACTATTGTGTCTCTCGACCAAAAGGTTGGAAGATCAAATTCTGGTTGTTGTCGCTCACCCGACATTCACGCTACTGGAAAGAGTCATAGTCGTCAGAACGAAACAGAATTTTTTTTTTTTTCACGCCATGGTCCACTGTTCAGTGTACTTGTCAAAAAGAGCTACTAGTTGGAGAATTTCCCCTGTACAATGAACCTGTAAAAACTGTACATAGCGTCTGCCTTCTCTGTTACGACCAGTGGAAGAATAGCTCTTCAGTGAGCTAAACTGGTTCAAGATCACTTTTACTTTTTAATTTCAAGATGGAAAATCAACCCCAATGCCCTGATGTATACACCTGTGTTTCTCACCTGTATAGAGGCGTTTTCCACCTGCTGCAGTTCCTTCTCCACCTGTCGGGAGTAGTGTCTTAAATCCACACCCGTCTTAAGGGCCTCCTTAACCAACTCATCTTCCAAGTTTTCCTACATGTTCAAGGTAAGAAATAAGATTATTCAAAAGAAAACGTCAACGTCATACTTTCAAACATGTTATCAATGTATAACCTCCATTAACATTAATCGGCCAGGTTACATAAATCCGCCACTTTGAAAAACAGTGAGTTTGAGAGATCTCTAGTGCAGCACTCCCAGGTATGCACAATTTAGATACAGGAGTGCATTATACTGGGGGACGTTGGGTTGGAGATCAGTTTGGAAGTATTTTTTCAGGGTGGCGGAATTATGTACCCTGGTCCCTGGTAGAATCATGTTAGTAGATGTTATTCTTTCCTGTCAAACCCTCATGACCCCTCCTCCCAAATTTTGATGAATCGGAAATCGGAAAAGTCGATGTACCTGAATATGCGTGTCAACCTCGTCCAAAATGAACTCATCCGAGGTCAGGTCTAGTTCCCCGAGATTTAATTCCACCAGCTCGTTGTCCAGATTGTCTCCGGAGTTGTCGTTCAGCTCGGTTTTCTTCATGCCGAGATCTAAACCCGGATTTTTCACCTGTTCCGCCGCCATCTTGGAGGACAACACTACACCTGAGCGGTGCATGGCGGGAAAACGGAGAAACCACTAGGTAACTTATAAAGGGGTGCTTTCTTAAATTTTACATTTAAAAATATTAAAAGTTCTTAATTGATAATAAACAAAAACAAATGATTTTATCAAAGCTAGAATATTAACAGAAGTTATGTGTTAACTAAAAACAACTCCCCTTTTCTAACAAATATATAGTAATAATTTCACTTGACTAGATTTCTTGGTTCCTGCAAAATAATAAGTGTGGTATGGTCTAGTTTAGGGCCATACAATGAAAATGACAGGGGAAATCATTTTAGAATATGAGCAACAAAGCAGAAAAACAAATTCACAGTTAAACTATGAGGCTATATAAAAAATTATATATATTTGTAAGACTTATGTGTATGAATACGATTTGAAAATAGTCTCTATTGCTATATAATTTAGAGAAAACTATTATCATTCACCCTTTAAATGCTGAATGGTGGTATAGTCCTCCCCAAGACGATCAGAGCCATTTTTGTGGGACCAGAAAAATTTGTGCAGCTGCGAGAAACATCGCGACATTCTTACGGTGTCGGGCACGGAACCGGCAGGTTTGGGCGCTGTTGACCTACTCTTACCGTAAACAAGTCTACAGAGGCCTCTCTAAGCGCATTAGCGGCGGTGGAAACCCGCTGACCGCCCGTTTAAAGCCGAAGGGGTGAGCCGATCGTACAGGTGTTTTAGTAGAGTGCCCCCGATCGACGTCCAAGTACAAACCTTAAGAAAATCGGACTTTAACCTTAACGAACATGTAAGGAGAGCAAATTCCGCCCCCCAAACAACTGGAAAATAGCTGGTAAGTTGTATTTATTTCTGACATATTACATCCGGTGTAAAATGATATCACTGTATCGTTTTTACTTAAAACAAGTTTAGCAAAATTTGATATGTTTGTGTTTCATGATTATTAGGGTTACTCCAACGTAACATTCCCACATTTGTTTGTAGTTATCATACCTCAAGTTTTTTGTTGTTGACAGAAATATTTTGTTTGTTTCACTCGAGTTATGTGCGCTTAAAATCGTTACCTTGATATTTGTCAATATTGTGACCACGAAGTTAAACAGAGATGGCATACTTCACCCCGATTAACAGAGCAAAACACACGCCACATAATGTTACATACAGACATAACGTTACACACATAATACATAGAAACATGCATGCACATACACACACACACACGCATGCAAACAAACATACACATGTACACATACAAACAGACATGCTACAAATTTAACTCCCTTGGGGATATGTTATAGCAACAAATGTTACTTGTTTATTTACTAGTGAATTAAGCCAGTGTGATCTGACTAGACAATGTAAACACAAACAGGGTGGTATACATATGGAGATCAGGGAACGGAATGTTGCAAAAGCGTTTCCGCACCGCTAGTCGTGTTTTGGGTAATGCAAGGGAAATTCTTGTGAGTACGCACTACTACGGTACCAGTCAAAAAGCTAGAGTATTCTTTCACTGGCAATCTTTTTTAAATGACTGTTCGTTGTTTGACACAACGTTCAAAGTTATAACTAACGTTAGAGAATTGCAACATGCCAACTTACAGGTTTATTAATATATTTACTGTAAAATGTCGTAAACCCTGGATCCAACAAAAACAACAATCTAACTAGCAATAATTGACCTAAAACTTTGTCATTAGCGCAATGGTTCATTCTATACAATCAAACATCAAAGAATCTAAATCAAGAGTTTTTTATCTACCCAAATCCTGCATAATTATCTTTAAGTTGTTATCAAACTGAAAACTGAAACACTGTAATTGCACAGGATGCTAATCTGCAAAATACAAAATTAGTGGCTTAAAGTTAAAAGAATAGATTATACCAACCGATTGTGCAAAGAATGGGTACTGTCGTCTTAAAAGCATACTTTAGTTTTAAAGGGTATGTTTTGCTTAAGCTCTTAAAGATGGAGATAAATAGGTTTGATAAGCCTCAAGTTCTGAAGTGACCTTTTGTTGACATGTTTTCCTACTCCATTCAGGAGTCTCTGTTGTAGCAAACTCTATAGGTAAAACCTTCAAGAAGAAGAGGGTTTAACTTTAAGTTAGTAAATAGCTATAGGCCACAGTAATGTGTTTCCTTAAGCCTTGTATATTTTCAACTGAAAGTTTTTGCAAAATATAAGAAACAACATCTAGGAAAGGTTGCTTTTGAGTATCTGAATAATTCAATGGCTGAAACTGTGCACCAAGATACAGTCCTTCCTTTTGGCTTGAGGTATTGTACAATTGTATACTCTAAATGTCTATAAATACTGTGAACCTTGAAATGTTCGCAGTGGTTGTATTTTCTAATTTTCTAGAATTTTGATGCGTTTGTAATGTTTTTCCACTGCACTACAAATTGGTTCAACTGCATATATACTCAAAACACTTTCAGAGAAAACCTCCTTAAGGCCACGCTATTTTTGATTTCTTGGTTAACGGAATTTAAAAAAATGCTAGATTGGAATATCAGCATGAAAACAGAATTTGAGAGAAAAGTCTGTACTTTAATTTGGTGCACACAATTTCAGGGAGTGAACAGGGTCAGGTGCAAGTTTTCAGCCCATGGCCAGTCATGTGATTTTTTTTGCTAGAATTTAAAAACAAAGTCCGTTAACCAAGAAATTAAATTGGTGTGGCCTTACCTTGTACTTATATTATTTAATCAAGTCTCTTAAGTCTTTGTCCTTACTTAAAAATGGTTGGCACACAAAACATGTTAACACTCAAAATCCTTTTTAACCACCGTATTAGAATCTGATAGAGGATAAAGCCAGGGCTGAACAATTACTTTTTACATTTTGTGTGTTTTGTTGTCTTCTAAATCATACTTCTAGATCTTGCATCATATTCCAATTATGAAATAAAGGGCTAGTACTAGTACACAAATTTAATTTTGGTCCCAGTACATTTCATTCGAGCTAATGTTGGATGTTTTTATCCTGAACCGTTGTTGACCTATATGTGCACTGGTAAATGCTATGAAGAGGTTTTTTCGAGTGCCATTAGAGTTAGTCTGTTTTTGTTCACAAAAGCTTTAGGAGGCAAAACAAGAAAACAGGGGTCTTATCTGATTTGTATATTTGCACTCCTGGTGGTAAGATGTTTGTAGTGTACATTTAAAAAATTCCAAACACAAAAATGCAGACTTAAACTAATGCAAAAAGTAGAAATTTGATTTAAACTTAGACTATTCATAGTAAGTTAAAGTTAGTGAAACATAGCTATTTTATTGTGTCCCATTATATGTATATGTGCACAGCAAATCTTTCTTTAACTTTAAGTGCATACAAAGCAAAGCTACTACACAATGTTTACATCCACATTTGTTTACTTAAGGCATCAATGACGACAGGAATTTTTCTTTTTACAACATAGGACAATAGTTTCCCGTCAGTCAAATGTCTATAATAGATTTTTGTTTGGCGGGTTATCGGAGGAAGTTGTTGATTGCGCAAAAAAAGTGAACGATCATGATCCCAATACTGAAAATCGTATACTAGTTGCATAAAGACTTACTAGTAAGTTAATGCCTTAACTTGCTTAAGTACGTCAAAGGGGAAGGGCTAGGATTTATAATACCCATCCCTATAAGAATATACCCTGCAGACAGCTACTGAAACAGCATTAGGAAACTTGCTACTCTATATGCCAAGTACTAAGTACTAGACAAGTAGGCAGTTACAAGGGTCTGAACGAACGAACGATGCAAATGATTTGTGCTTTAGGTCCAGGAGTCTAGGGTGTAGTTCAACTCGCCTAAAAGTTGTTCTCACAGTCACATAGCTGCAGGTTAGGTTTAACCCCCCGTTGACGTGAATGCGGTGACCCGTGACATTCCAACAATCATTGTGGGACCACATTTTTGTACATTCTGATTGTGAAGTGCCAACAATGAGCTCGCAAAACCAGCTGAAGACTGGTCCATTTCAATCCTTCGGGGGGATTTAATTTTTTTTTAAACTTTAATAATATAGTTGTAAATGCTTCTTTTAATTAGCAAGCTTTAGATTATTTGTGTCTGTCTGCTATATTGTTTTTTTCTTCAATTCATGGATACAAATATTACCAATATATGACAAGTGATTAATTGCTACACAAGTTGTTGTAGTCGTTTATCAAAATGCAGACAGCTTGTATTGACATAAATGTGGGACTGTAATAGATACACAGTACCGCTGTGAGTTGTTCAAGTTAATTAGGTTAGTCAGCTGTGTCTGACTATTTTTGTACCTAGTTGGACTTCTCTGTTCCTTTGTACCTGATCATTCAGGTGTGAAAAGTGGTTTGTAACTGTAACACTGTACTACATTTTTTTTATTATGTGATTTTCTCAATTTCTGGTGCGTTTCACATTGAAAAAAGGAAATATGTTGTGTTTTTCGGGTGGGTATGACCAGAAAAAAATACTTAGTACAGCACAGCGTATTCCGCCCTCAGTCCCAGCCCTAGCCTCCTACATGTGTGGATCTGGGTACTGTACATGTGTGTATTAACCTAAATTAGCACTTTGAAGTAGCCGTTTGGCACCCAATTCCCTATTGACGATATTGGTTCCAGAGTTGGGCAGCAAGGAGAAGGTTAATAATGTGCAAACTCTAAATCTATCACTCTAGATCTGTATTTTCATGTTGATCTGCCAATCCAGCATTTTCTTAACCAGAGAATCAATACATTGGATTTATTACTTCTAAGCATAATGTTTACTGCGTATACACAACCAAAATAGTAATCAAACGTGTAAATATTTACTCTTTCAGAACCCTCGCTACGCTCCCAGTAGCGCCATGCAGCGGCAACTCAGCCAGCCTGGCGCTGTCGACAATGATCTCTCTGACTATTGGACGGAGATCAGAGATATCGAAGAGAACTCGGAAAGTTTCGGTAGCGAGGAAGATCTCTGTAAAACCCCAGATGGTATGTTTTTCGTGCAAGATTTTTCTTTAGGGCCTCAAACAGATTAATTTTGAATAATATTAATGTTGGTTTGTTGATGAAGGTTAGACATCCAGGTAATAAGATTACACCAAAAGACTGTTAAGTCCAGTTGCTTGAGTAACTGTCTTTTGGCATAATGTTGGTTTTGATTTTGTGTTTCTCTGAATATTTCTGCAAAGAAAGTAGCCTTCACGATTTTGTTATGATTTTGTTATCAATGGCTGGCTGTAATTTTCCTTCTTTATATTTAGATCATGAATAATTATGGTATATATTTTCTAAACCAAATGTCACCATTGTATTATATTATATTAATAATGATATGTGTTTTGTGGACAGAATTCGAACACAACACAGAGTGGCTAAAGGACTCAGGACTTACCGGTGTGGCCTCAAAGTTTTCAGGTAAGATTTTACTTTTAGTCAAACATGTACAAGGGACCACCTGAATCTACATATAAGGACCACCGGGACAATTGGTCTCTTAGATAATTCTTCCCAAGCATTAGGAATCCTGTCTATATAGTGACCACCTGTTAACATAGACCAGATTTTATCAGTTCCTTAAGTGTTCTTAGAATGGAAGGGGGAAACCCGCCCTCCATATACCATGCTGACACTTAGTCGCTCCGTTGCAATGCTCCCCTTGCAATTTTTCCAAGGAAAATCCCTGATACAGTACATTTTACCACTGACAAAGAAAATATTGCGTAACTATACTGTACAATGTATTTGGCAAATGTCTGTGTGAGATTTTCTCTCTTACTCTTAGTGCTGTTTAGAGTAATATTACTAATATTCTCTTTGTCTTCCCAGTAGCAAAATTTCACAGTGTAAGGAAAATGGACATTTTCACTGAACTTTAACTTCATTGTGGCGGCAAGTGATTTCCAGAACGGATGTCTGAAGGAATCATAAATGATTACAACAGGTTTTTTCACGGTGATGATACAGAGGTGACCGTGAAAACAGTGAACATAAAGTTACAGTGAAAGAAACAAGAATTACAGTATGTACATTTTATTTTCTACTTTTAGCTGGGAACGAGGTTCATAATGTTTACGGGGAGGTTGACGAGGTTTTGATGTCGACTCTGACGCGAACGCAAGCGGCGGCCGTGGAGCGTCGCGTCTCCAACCTGAACCAGACGCTGCGGATGAAGGGTCGGCCGCAGCCACGTGACGTCCGGGACATCTTCCAGCCGCCGTCCTCGCCGACAAGTCCCACAATGCCTCAGGAGGACGCGCAGAGGGTAAGGGCAGTACCATTCATGAAATAGGGGGGATTGTAGGATGTGCAGAGGGTAAGGGCAGTTCCATTCATAAAATAGGGGGGATGGTAGGTTGCACAGAGGGTAAGGACAGTTCCATTCATGAAATAGGGGGGATTATGATTAAATTCTGTAGCAGCTGTCTTCGCATATAAGTCCCACAATGCCTCAGGAGACATGCAAAGGGTAAGGGCAGTTCCATTCATGAAATAGGGGGGATTATAATGAACATTTTCAGTCACCATCCTTGCATACAAGTCCCATACTACATCAAGAGGATGCACAAAGGGTCAGGACAGTTCCATTCGTTAAAAAGGAGGTAATCAACATTTATCCGTCATTAAACAACTTGACTTGCGATTGGTTAGGATCCGAAGTTAATTGCCTACACTACAGTGGTGTTTTTTGAAATGGTTACTTTTATATATTAAGCGACATAAGCCTACTAGCATTCAAATTCATAAATTTTCCTCTCGTGTTCTTTATGTAGGGAAATGCGAATACTATTTCTCCTCTACAAACCTTTCCATTCCCAACAACAAATTGCAGACATTAGAAAAAAAAAAAGCACAAGCCCTTTGCAAAGTCCAAAATAAGCTTTCCCAAGGACTTTAAAAAATAAGGCAGTTATGGGTTATTGTGACATGTGCCCTCTTAAGGTGACATCGGGTCATTTGCCGCTTGTAAGGTCTTCTTATACTGATTTCAATTGTCCTCCTTAGTAACTGGGAAGTTAAGGTATCCTGGTAACATGAAGCCAATGGTAGAGAAATGGACTATTAAAAGTGTGGCCCAGACAAAAGAATACGTGTTTGAACAAAGGTGTTGTATAGTGAATACTGGAGTTTGTAAAACATGACGTCTGTGGCATTCAGGGAAACCACGGAAATGCTGTTGTACTAGGAGGTTAATTAGTTGTGTTTTTGTTGAAAGTCAGGGCTCAAAATAATACCTGCATTATGTATACAGGTTAGTGCAGGTAAAATTGGAGCTGTGCAGGTATTTCTGATGTCTACCTGCACCTAACGTAGTGTACTTCTAGGTAAAATTGGAGCTACATGTACTAGGTGTATTTCTTATGTCTACCTGTCAGTGTATATAACCTGTATTGGCCATGGGTATATACAGGTTAAATTGGAGCTACATGTATGTGGGTATTTCTGATGTCTACCTGCACCTAACCTGTACTGAGTATTATACAGGTTAGTGCAGGTAAAATTCAATCCAGGATCTGTGCAGGTATTTCTGATGTCTACCTGCACCTAATGATAACCTGCACTGGTGCATGTACTGGGTATATACAGGTTAGTGCAGGTAAAATTGGAGCTGTGAACAAGTTTCTGATGTCTACCTGCACCCAACCTGTACTGGTCCATATGTACAATGTACGTACTGGGTCGTATACACAGGTTAGTGCAGATAAAATTTGAGCTGTGCAAGTATTTCTGATGTCTACCTGTACCTACATGTATTCTATTCTAGTCCTTGGTAAAACTATTACCCACAAAATGGCCTTAGATTCTTCACACAAAATCATATTAATCCATGTATCATTTTTTTTCTCAGGGGGCTGAAGGAAGAGAGATCATTCCGAGCCCATTCCTCCCCTCCCCCCGGGAGATCATCCCCAGCCCCCCACGGAGCATCAGCCCCCCTCCCACGTCCCCTGTGGAGGACACCAGACACCCCATCGTCCGTAGGAGGTTCTCCTCCACCTCTTCCATCAACACTGGAGTTACAGATGCTGCAACTGGTAACTTTGTTTGTCAAACATTCCTGAAGATCGCATTGCCAAAATTGATACCTTTAACTTGCAATTGAAGTTCCCAGTTTTTAACACCCTCTGATATGTACTCAATAATAATATAAACTTCATTCATTGGGTAAAGCATTTTTGTGTTATGGAAGTTAAAATGATTATTGATACGTTGATGAAGGTTTAAGACATCCAGGTCGCCGACTGTTTTGCTGCTTAAATTGCCCTTCTAATTACTTCTTGCAGACTCTTTGAGCAAGTTATTCCTGCTGCTGAGTGACCCGGCCTGCTTCTTTACAGATCATCATAGTATTGTAGCTTTATATTGAAATCATGATCACAGTCTCAGAGCTTATATATGTCTATTAGACACATTCAGAATTCACAAACATTCAATTTTTTAACTTTTTTTTTTTTTGGTTTTCAGGTGTCCGAACGATGAGTGTTCAAGCCAAGTCCCAAGGAACTCACAAGGAACTCTCAAGAAAAGTGTCCAACCAGGAACTCGTATCTGATACAGACATATCCTTAGACTTTTCTTCAGATGCAAAGCTGGTAAATAAAAACACCTTCTTCTCTGTTTTGTGGTTCTCGTATACTTTTATAATCAATTCTTAGGCCACACCAATTTAATTTCTTTGTTAACGGATTTTTGACAAAAAATGCTAGATTGGAAAATCAACATGAAAACAGAATCCCAGAGGAAAATTTGTACTTTGGTGCACACAGTTTCAGGGAGTGAACAGGGTCAGGTGCAAGTTTTCACCCCAGCCTTCTGTTTTAATGATGTCCTTGTGCTAAAATTAACAAAAAACTGTTAACCAAGAAATTAAATTGGTGTGGCCATACACATTGAAACAGAATGCAAGGAAAGTCAGTACCTTGGTATACACACAGTTTCAGGGAGTGAAATATAGTCAGAGTCAACCTATCCTCCCGACACTCTGTTTTCATCTTGACCTGTAATAGTTTTAGAAAATGAAAAAAAGAAAGATGAAATAAAAGAAATCAAGTTGAAAGATATTACATGTAATTTAGAGAAAGAAGACTGAAAAGATTTTTTTTTTTAATATTACTAGTAAGTATTTGTCAATTTTGATACAGTTATTTTCTCTCTCCGATTGTAGGAAGTTGGAGCAAAGTCTGATGATGAATACAGTGCCGATCAGTTACCGGTAAGTTACTTGTAATAACTGCCACAATGTCATGGTTTAAATTCAAATCAGTGTTACAGTAACATATTACAAAACATACACAGTCATACATGATTTGTGCAGTTGCCAGACAAAAACTTTAATTGGGTAAAGAAATGTATCAAATGTGTGAGTCAAAGAAAAAGGATCTAGTCTAAGAGTACTTGTGATGGAAGAAAAAGATCTAAAACGAAGTATTTGCACTTTTAGACTTAGAGAGTTTAGACCAAGTCTTCAAGAAAAATCATAAAAGGAGAGAAAAAAGATATTAGATAAATTTTGTAGATGATTAATGTATTTTATTGGTCAGAAACTACCCAGCCTTTCTAGTGCTGAATTGATGCAGGATTTACAGGGTTCATATAATACACATTGGCAACAGATACATATTTGCTCCACACTTAGTTTTATGATTTCAATGATAAACCCTGATATATATAACACCTTCCACAATCCTAATAATTTTTTTTTTTTTTAGAATTTTACTCTAGTGAAAGACAAACTTGGAGTGACAAAGGTAGGAGACTTGTCAGAGCGGGACATGAAGAAGGTACGATCGTTAGCGCTCATCGAACTGACGGCACTCTTTGACACACACAACATTGAACTCAAGAGAAGACGGCCAGGGAAGGTCAAGTTGAAAGGTCAGTATACTGTAAATGCATTAACGTTCCCAGTAATTTAATTCTGCGGTAAGAGGAAATTGAGTGTTTGCGTACTAGGTTTTACGTTCGCAATAGAGCTATAGTCACAAACTGTACAAGAAACAAATGCAAAATAAACAAAAAGATGATTTTGTGACAGGATATTAATTTAAATGTTTTTTTCCCTCTATAACTGCAGAATCCGGAGTGTTCAGTGTCCCATTGGAGGTTCTTGTAGAGCAAGACCAGAAGAGAAGACCTGGAATCAAGACCCCTCTCATATTACAATCTGTAAGTATTGACAGTCTAAACAAGTATTCCACATGATGTTAGTATACAGAAGAATATAATTATAGTAAATGTAATTTCTTGGACAAGCAAGTCATTTGCATGTAAAGTCTTCATGAATTGGTATGATAGATGAAATAGAGCTTATTATGATAAGTAAAAGACTCTAAGCCTTCTTCTTTTTTCTTTCTAAGGTCATTCTTTTCCTGGAGGAAAACGCCTTAAATATTGAGGGGATTCTCAGAGTTCCTGGTTCGGCAGCTAGAATAAAAGTAAGTAATCATCCATTTCAACACTTGCACTTAGTCTCAGAATCGGGTTTGTATTTTTGTATCATAATTGTTAAACCTGTCCCTTGTATTTCTGTCTTAGCTTTACATTGAAAATTACTTATCACTGAATTTTTAAGAAAAATGTAGTATGTGTAAAGAATTATCATTTATTATACACAACAAATTTTGGAACATGATAAAATTGTAGTTGTAACCTGTTCAAAGTATTTAATGTAAAATAATTTTTTTTTTCTATAACATGCTGTTGTGAACAATAGTCACTATAATCACGAATGCTAAGATAGAAACTCAATATAGTGATCCAGTTCAGTGACCAATCAGTGGTTCACAGCCACCAAGTGTTCTTGCTTTTTTAAGAGAAAGTGATGGGCACGAATCTTAAAGGATTGAAAGCCTTATTCACTAATGTCTCAGACCACACTGTCCACTGTTAGCAATACTTTTCAATGTATCACAATGTATGTCTTCAGAATCTCAGGAAAGATATAGAGGAGAGGTTCAACAACGGAGACTTTACGTGGGACCGTGTACGGCCCAATGACGTAGCAGCGCTGCTGAAACAGTTTCTTCGAGAGTTGCCCACCCCTCTGCTAACGTACGAGTACCTCTCTGCCTTCGTATCTGTGGAACGTAAGTGGTTTGTTTGTTTGTATCGCATGCTGTCAATTCATTTGTTTTTGCTTAATTTGGTAATAGAAGGGGTAAGGATGTTGTGGTTTAAATGCAAGGAATTGAAACAAATCTGTAGTACAGTTACTGTTAGTAATACGCACATTTCTAGTCTCATGATTTGTTGTGGAGGAGGCACCATGAAAAAACTGACAATGAAACCACTGCAAATATTTCAAGATATACAGTAACTAGTAAGACAAAACATCTCAAAGCATAACACACCCGTCCAGTTTTTTACAATAAACACAGCCTTGGAATGATTGCAATTCGTTTGATCCATTCACACTGGGACATATAATTATCATATTGTACATGCACCAACCCCAAATTGTGTGGAAACTTGTAGGTTTGCGCCTGTTTTAAATTAAAGAATAACGGTCACAACAAAAAACTGAATGTCCTGGTTTGTTACAGACATCCCTGACAGGAGGCAACAGCTCCAAGCACTCAACCTGCTCATCCTGCTGTTGCCTACTGTACATAGAGACTCCCTCAAGGTATGGTACTGGGACCACTCTTAAAAACTGCTTGCATTTAAGTGTGTTTTCCATTGAAAATGCTTCTGTTAATCATTTCTGCTATCATTTGATGACATTTTATACTCTTATATTACTAGAGACTAATCCCACAGTAAAGTACTTGGACCACTTTTAAGAACTGCTTGCATTTGAGTATGTGTTTTCCATTGGAAATGCTTCAGTCTGTGAATCATTTCTGCTATCCTTTGATGACATTTTATACTCTTATATTACAATACCTATAGACTAATCCCACAAAGTAAAATACTTGGACCACTTTTAAAAACTGCTTGCATTTAAGTGTGCTTTCCATTGAAAATGCTTCTGTTAATCATTTCTGCTCTCATTTGATGACACTTTTAACTCTTACGCACTGTACATACATGTAGAGACTCCCACAACGTATGGTACTAGGACCACTTTTAAAAAAAAAGTAGCTTTCAAATTTTCCAAAGAATATTCTTCTGTTAATCATTTCAACTATCACTTCATGACACTTTAAAATTACACCTACTGTACATTTAAACTACCTCAAGGTAGAATACAAGGCCCACTTTTCGTGTATTTGAGAGTATATTTTCCATAGACCTCTCTTCTGTTAAATCTTTCTGCCGCCCCTTTAGGACATCTCAAAATGCTTGAAAATTCATTTGCATGTTTTATTTTTCGTATCTCAGTTGTTGCTGAAGTTCCTTTCCAAAGTGGTGTCCAAAGAGAAAGAGAACAAAATGAACATCAACAACGTGGCCATGATCATGGCACCCAACATGTTCCTGGTCAAGTCGGGATCGAAGAACGTCAACTTCAACGAGGTCAAGATGGCGGCTGGGACGTCCGAGATTGTCAGAATGTTGATCAAGTACCACAAGATTCTATGGACAGTACGTTTTGGTCCATATTTTTTTTCTTATTTGCTCCATAAAGGCACCAGAATGTAAGGGGAATCATGCTCTTTCAAATGACATGTGAATTTAGTTAACTGTATGTTCAGTAGAAAAAAATGAAAAATTTGATTTCCAAGATGGCCGCCTTGAAATCCGGTAGATGAATGTCCCTAAGTGAACTGACCAGTGTTATATTCAAGGTTAAACTGAATTTTCATAAAGGGCTTTTTCTATCAAAAAATTGTATAGGGCATTGCGAGGAAGGGAAGCAACTGAACAGTGGGGAATGTTGTGGGTTCCTCCATCTATAATGTTGAGTTTTAGATGTTTATATGAAATTAGATTAAGTTGAAATTAGGCATTCTAAGGGGGGAAACTTCTTTGCATCTCATTCCAATTAAAATTTAATGATTGTCGGAGGATCATTTCCCAAGGGTTAGCGTAGACTCTACCAGACTGACTTCGCTGGGTTAGAGAGAATAATCTGCCAGGAGAGTTTGGCTACCAAAGGGGTTGACTGGACCCAAAATGTAACCTTACCTTGGACTGACTCTCCTGACCAATTATTCCCCTTTTTGCCGAATTCTACAGTCTGTACCCATATAGGAGGGCCTGGTGGAGGCTAGGGTAAGGGGGCGCATCAATAGGGCATGAGTAACAGTGCAACGCCCTTGTTCCCCTCTTTAGAAATAAACCTTGTTCATCATAATGTAAAAAAAGATCTTGATATTAGAAGGAAATCACTTCTGCATTCTATATACTAGTTGTTTTAATAGTAATTCCCTAATGCCAGGTGCGTTGTGTTTTCAGGTGCCTTCGTTTATGGTGATGCAGGTTCGTCACCTCTACCAGGTGGAGAGTAGGAAAACAAAGGACTCCAAAGGGGTAAGGCCTGTCCCGTTACCCAACTCTGCTGTTTTGGTACCACATCCTTACATATAATTATGTGAACATGTAGCAGACCCTCATCAGCTTGTATTGTCCTCATTACTCCGGGAAGGAGGTGTGACCTCCTTCTGGGGTATTGGGATTGCTTTTGCTTGCGCGTTCGCAGCTATAACTCACGATCCCGTCGTCGCATTGGTGTGTAACTTGGCATATAGTGTGCCTGGTTGGGCGTGGTGATGCACGATGTCTTAGTTACACCTTAACTACTTTTATCGTAAATGCAATACTGTAATTGCACCCCTACGTTTAATGCTATGTCCCACTGCCCTGCCATAGGGACCATGCTATAATCCGTTATGCATGACTGGAATACTTCAGGCAGATACGGTGTATAAATCTTCCTTACTTGCTGTGATCGTATAGTCACTGTTACATTAAAAAATAGACAACGTGCATCACCACACGCAACCTAGCAAACGATATACCAAGTTACATACCAATGCGACAACCGGAATTGTGAGTTTTCGCTGCGAACATGTGCCGAGTGAGCTTCAGTCTGTGTATCAAGTATGCCGTGCACCGTGTCCACTCGCAACTCGCGTACAGTATGTGCGCACGGGACGGACGATGCACTTTTACGCACACTGAGTGTGAAAATGGGAAATCTCTGGACCTTCAAACTTACCACACTTGTAGTTTATAATACGGAGGCTGTGACAATGTAAAAAGTTTACGCAGGGGATGAAAGATTGTTGAGAAATATCTCTCAGAAAAGTGCGCGCGCCAGTGTCACTTCCGGGTGGTTAGATCCTGTGACCTTTGACCTTCGTGAAATGTTACGATAATATAAATTAGCCTTTTTTATTGCAAATAGCTTGATAGCTATAGATCAGGCCGGCCTGCAATAAATTGTGGAAAGAGGATTGACTGCATATTTGTGATTTCTGGAACATCTTAGTTGTAAGGCTGAATAAGAATGGTTCGTTGATAATTGAAAAGGGGCCATCTAGATCTAACTTTGTGACTTTTCCCGGAATTTCTAGGTCCCATCTGTGCCATGCTGTAAAAACATACTTTTCAGCAAGTTGACCACTCCTGTATTGAACGAAAAAGATAAACAAACACTTTCTCTTTACTTGCTCTAAAACACTACTTGGACAGTGTGCAGAGATGCAATTTGTGTGGGTCAATACTTGTACATACTATAAATACTTCACGGAGAATTGCGTCCTACGGACTCTTGTTTTTCAATTCCTCTTATTTTGGGTACTCCCCCAGCACATACCTTACTGTTGTTCCCATGCAAGTACACTGTTGAAAATCATGCTGGAAAATACCCTCGGTCCCAGCCCTCCTGCGGGTTGGATGACGCCCTCTGGCCTACGGGCGATCCCACCCACGGTCAGGCTGGTACCTCGGGTGATACGGAATACCCTGTGTTGTATTATATATTTATTGTGCTTTACCTCTTCTTCTAGCTGATGAAGATGTTGGGAAGACACAAAGAGAAGAAACCTACCATCCCACCTGCTGGTCAGGAGGTAGGAAACTTGTCACACATTTGAATATAAATAATATAGAGACTGTAAGTCTTAGAAAATTAAATAAAAATGTAAGACTCTGACATTTTTACCTGATAACACTGTCATGTTCATTATAAACCGTAGTACGATTTTCATAGTGATAGGATTTTTAAGTAAGGCTGTGACAAATTCAACAGGATTCAACAGGTACTGCTGACAAGGATCTTAGACAGCCTTTTCTATAAGTTATAACAAGACAGCTGAATCTTGTATGACACATGTATGGCTACTGTAATTCACTTTATCTTCACGGTAGCAAAATTTCACGTTGTAAGAAAAATTGACATTTTCACAGAACTTTAACTTCACTGTGGCGGCAAGTGCTTTACTGAACAGATGTGTGAAGGAATCATAATAATAACAACAGATTTTTTGACGGTGATGATAAGTTCACGGTACAGAGGTGACCATGAAAGCAGTGAACATAAAGTTACAGTCTGTGAAAGAAACAAGAATTACAGTATCCCAAGAAAGCCCTCAATTTGCAATTGTACAACCGTGGACTCGTTTCTTCACCTTGTCAACTTGTCTGCTTGTTTTTTGAAGGATCCTTTGCCTGAAGGAGTGATACGCGTAGTGGCCCCTCATCTTACGAAAACGGCCATGTTGCTTGACCTTGACCCACAACTGACGGCGGGAGATGTCGTCAGAAGGTTCAGCCAAGGAAGATCTGGCAGCCAAGACAAGTGAGTAGAATTTTAAAATTTCTTTCAGCACAGTTACTGAGTGTTAGTAGCTTCAGTCTTACTTTATTACACCTATATATATGCATCACATTAAAAAAAAAGTTAAAGTCCTTAAAGCAGAGAAAGCAGTATTTACTGTTTTTACAGTCTAAATGGTATGACCCGGCCGGGGTTCGAAGTCACGACCTACCGTACGTAAGGCGAACCCCCCACCCACTCGGCCATTGCACCGGTCGAATGCATCACATTAGTGAAGCTATATTTAGGATGTGGTGATTGGTCTGATATCTGTTTGTTTTTGTGTTGTTTTGTTGTTGATTTCTTTGTTGGTTTTTTGGCATGGAATGGCCGAATGGCTAGGCTAGCACTGTGAGAAGCAGACACGAGATTTGAAGTTGTATTCCTGGCATTCCTGGCTAGACGTCGTGTCCTTAGAAAAAGCGCTTTCCTCACTCCACCCAGGTGTAAAAATGGTTACCCGACTTTGGTCGGGGAGGTAAAAGGCAGTGGAAGGAGAGGGTTGTACTCCAGGACCTCCTTCCAATACTGTACCCTATAGCTAGACACAGTGGATAACAACCCACTGCCCCTACGGCCTCATAAAGGCTTTGGGAATACTTTACCTTACCGTTTTTACCTTTGCTAACCTTCTCAGTTCCCACGGACCCGGGAATGCACCGCCAGGCTGTATCAACCCTCGACAGTCAGCAGTGTACGCCAGGAACAACACGTACTTGTACGAGAAGGGCGGAAACATCGGTAGGTAGCACTAACATACTCGTGATCAGTTAGTACAAAATTAGATCTTTACCTGCCATCACTTGGCATACTGTAAATGCAGAAATGTTTGCGGTGGTTTTATGTTCACTGTTTTCACTGTGAACTCTTTATGGCAAACTTAAAACCACCACGAAAAGCCGTTCCATTTTGTGACTGTATCGCTTCTATTGTTTCAAACGCAAACTCTAAACCATGCACTGCAAACACTCCATTTCCTCCCTACAGTGAAATTAGATCCCTGTGATCATTTCTGCATTAAAGTAATGCTAAGGGTGTTTGGGCCAGAACCCTTCGGATTTTTTTCCAAGCAGAGTTTTCAATCGTGGGGCTACAAGGGCCGCGATTTTTCAGTATTACCCTCGTAAAAATCGTAGCCACTCTTAGCCCTCCAAACCGAAACCTTTCCTTCGAGACTGTTTTGTTTCGGACTGGCTCGGCCCCAGCAGCTTTTATGCTTTGTGCTATCTGTAGTTCATTTATACATATTAGGTATTACATTTTTCATTTGAAATGTTTTAGCAAAATATGTTTCAGAGTTCTGGTATAAAATCTGTTTTTTTCAGTTCTTCCCTTTAGTCACTGACGAAAGACAGCGGATGCTGTCTGAAATGTCTGACTGTTCCAAAACCATATCTATCTAGTTGTTTGAGTAACTGGTTCTTGGCGTATCAATTGTTCTCAGAGCCACTGCACAAAATGGCAGAAAATAGCTTTGCTAATGTTGTATTTAGATTTTATTGTTTTAGGCCACACCATCTTAATTTCTTGGTTAACGGATTTTTAAAAAAAAATGCTAGATTGGAAAATCAACATGAAAACAGAACTTCAGAGGAAAGTTTGTACTTTGGTGCACACAATTTCAGGGAGTGAACAGGGTCAGGTGCAAGTTTTCACCCCAGCCTTCTGTTTTCATGTTTTTTTTTGTGTGCTCAAATTAAAAAAAAATCCGTTAACCAAGAAATTAAATTCGTGTGGCCTTATGTTGAAATTTTGCTCACACTTTGTTCATGACTTTTTCACAGGTGAACGCTGTTTGGACATGGACACCAACATTGCGACAGTGATCAAGGTCAACCCACAAGCAGAGTGGGTCTTAAAACCAAAAAGTCATTAAGTGTCCTTCCTTGCTTCTTAGGTTCAAGTTCGTTTGTCTTATGGGTTTAAACTTCAGTCAGTTTTATGCACTGAATTTTATCGTATGACGACAATTGTGTTGAAAAAGAAATTCGCCTCATTGTTGATAGATGATAGAAAGCTTATTTTATGATACACATAGTTCTTTTAATTGAAGCTAAAAATTGAATTTTAAATTTAAAGTTGTCTTATGGTAATAAACATTGAATGTCTGTTTGGACAAGAAAGACTCCACAAATGAATATTGATCATAAATGAATTATGAAATATCAGCACTAATACAAACTAAAGGGAACTCTAACATATCAAGCAGTCTACATGTTTATGATATACATTGTACGTTAAAGTTATACAACAGTTCTAAAATTATAGTGTGGATACAAAAATGACAAAATAACGTCAATATTTTTTTTTTAATGGACCGATCTCATAGAGCTCTGCCCACTTCCAACAAAATGGAAAGAAAAACATGAAAATGCAAACATTTGACCGAAATGCAGCCACTCTAATTGGTTAAACCGCTAACTGCCATGCTCTCATTGGTTAAACTGCTTAAATTGTAATGATTACTCAGTATCGCTCCAAAACCTTGATCCAAAACTTAAACAGACTCTCAAAAAGTTGCCTTCTATTATTCTGCTTGAGGAAATAACCTTGTTTTATCTTGTTGTTGCTGTAACTAGAATGTGGATATTGGAGTTCATGTGGCCTTTGAATGAAACAAAATGCTGTTTCCAGTATTCTGTGAAACCCTTCCGCACCCTTTGATGTCTTGGTTCTCAATATGTCGCTTCCATTTTTTTGCGAGGCCTTAGGGGCTAGCCTGATATTTTGTGTTTCATTCAAAGAAACTATTTGCTTCCATTGATTCATTTTTACACAAATTGAATAAATATTTTTGTTGTTGCATCTTTTTTTAATCCTGTAAGTCAAAGGTCTTGCTTCAAGTCACATGATTGTTATGGACCAATCAGGAGGTGCCTAATGCTCCATTTTTATTTCAATAACTTTTTTAACAAAGTTTTTGACAATTTTATTCCAATGTTGGAAATGTTGATTACCCAGTTTTTGTATAATATCTTACAAGTCCCATTTTTTTTAAAGAAAAAAACAACAAGTTGAACCAAGAAATCAAACTAGTGTTGCTCTTTAAATGTAAAACACTATAGGTGCCTTTTGTAGGTTTTTGCTGGTCATTAATTATTGTAAAAAGAAAAATGTAAGTATTATATGAATGCAGCTGATCATGATCAGGTAATGTCCTTGATAGCAAAAACAGAGGTTTGTACATAATATTCAATAACGTAAATTTCAAAACCCTGCCAGTGTACTTATGTGACAAAAATCATGCCTTAAATGTGTGGTTTACAGCGTTGAAAGTTGTCTTAAGCCTCTCTTGAAGCAGAGATTCTTATTATTGTTTTCTTGAGTTAGTGCTTTCTATGTGACCAAAAGCATGGTGGCTATTTTCTAAGGTTGTTTAAAATCTTTATCTGGTGTCTTTATATAGATGAATCGTCATCCAGAAATGAAGTCACCTGGCCTTACGACATAGCTAGATGAAAAAGCCACCATTTTTTTGCCACCAGTAAGCACTGTTTCCTTTTTTATAATTGTATCAATCTCGAGCTCACTGCCATAATCTATTGTCTGTACTTTGTACTTAAAGATTACAAGTTTAGGGATTTGCAGGGGCTTTAGTATAAGTCAAGTTCAAGATTTTGAAATTAAAGAAAAGGGTGAAGACGCAAGACTTCTATATCAAGGGCTCATCGACGAGAAGTCATTGTCATTGGAGCACCTTTACCTAAACTTGTTCAGGGCTGTCTCCAGCTTTCCATTTTTTCCGACCCACTCGTTTGTGAGCCCATGTCGTTAATTTTCGTTGTTAAAGCTGTCATTTTGAGCTTACGAAAAATACATTTTCCTCAATATCAAGGCGTGAAGTTCAGATATTTTGGATGGATTGTGTTTCTTCCTGCCCCAACAAGCAAATTTCCGTCCCAGGATGGAGGGTTGGGTCCTGGAGTCCCCTTGCCAAACTGTTGTCTAATGTAGCATCAATGCCAGAAATACATATGCAGCACTAATGCTTGGTTAGTGCACACTGCCATGGTAATTTCATGGTAATTATGGCTGTCCAAATACCAGTCCCCCAATGTCCCAGCAGGGGAAAGGGTTTCCACTTCCCCTTCAGTCCAAGAAGACTGGGTGATAAATGATGATTGATGGACAGGGGTGTATGCTGGCATGAATGCTCTGTTCCAAAGGGAGCAGAGGGAATCCAGCATTGATGCCCAATGTGCTCTGTTAAGGAGCGTGTAGTGCGGCATTAATGTTACATTAGACAACAGTTGTGTGCAGCAAGTGCCCTACCTGGTTTTATTGATAGAAAAGGCATGGGATATATGGTTGCAGTGTATGTGGAAGTGTTTGACATTAGTAGCAGTTCCCTCAATTTATTTAGAGTGTATTTTTGATGGAGCTTTAGGAGAGGGTCTCGTTCTTGTAAACTATGATGCTAGAATATCTTTCAAATTGTGTCTTATTATGATAACTAGAATTCCTACAAGTTAGGCCACACCTAGTTTTCTTGGTTAACAGATTGTTTTTTAAATCTTAGCAGAAAAAAAATCATGAAAACAGAAGGCTGGGGTGAAAACTTGCACCTGACCCTGTTCACTCCCTGAAATTGTGTGCACCAAAGTACAAACTTTCCTCTGAGATTCTGTTTTCCTGTTGTTGTTTTTAATCTAGCATTTTTTATTTTGAAATTCCATTAACCAAGAAATTAAAATGGTGTGGCCTTACTATGAATTAATAATAGTATACATGATGTACTATGTACTATAGAAACTTGACTGTGCCTTGTATTGTTCATCCATTCATAATCAGGCCCAAATCTTGTAAAAAAAGGCAGCTTTTTACTGTAAATTGTATAATTTTACCACAGTTCAAAGTTCAAAGAAATGACAGGGATAATGAAGTGACTATCTCTGGTAATTGTTCTGCAAATATTCTTCAGATTTAAACCTAAAAAATTCAGAACTCAAAACAATTGTGATGCAAATCTAAGCCAATGAGTTTTCACAATTTCTCAGATCTGCAGTGTGATTGGTTGGTTTCTCAAAACTGCAGTGTGATTGGTTGATTTCTCAAAACTGCAGTGTGATTGGTTGTTTTCTCAGACCTACACTGTGATTGGTTAGTATATTATAATCTGTCAGTTGGCTTCCACAATGACTTCAAATTTAATGAAACATTGACACTGCACTTCTGTAAACCCATACAAGCACTATAGTTGCAAAATGATTGTCAGAGAGTCTCTCAACAACCCTGGAATATTTGAAAAGAAAATAACATGAAATATATATACTTGATGTATTTTAATCATTTGGAACTTTTGATTTGCAAAGGAATATGCCTGGATCATACTCTTTCCCTCTGAAGAGAACAAGCTATGTTTGTGTACATCCTACAAAATTATGTGATTTTTACTAACTTGTACCATATACTTGAAATGTCTCTTAGGAATTTTTGATTCAATCTCGGAATCAGAAAAAAAAGTTCAGCAAATTTTGCCATCCATATGTATTCTAATGCTTGTATATACTTCCACTGACAATGTTGTATGACATATTTAAATGTTAGATTGAAATCAAGATGTATTATTTATTTCCATAGCCATGAGGAATTAAGCCACTTTGATCATCAGTTGTATTTGCGTAGGAGTCTCTGGTTGTATTATATCATTTCCCTGAGAAAGAGTTGTTGAATGATGTTGGAAATACTTGACAATTAAAGTGCAGTATAAAATTGCTTGCTGTATTGTGTTAAACTTTGTATTTTCATTACATGTAATTGACTCCATATATATAAAGAGTCTTTGTTTTTGGTGTTTGTATGTTCATAGTTATTTCAATATGATCAGTATAGTGGCTAGCCTGGAAACCATACCATCGGGGGCTCCCCGATATCTCTCGGGTGCTGGGAGTGATCCCTGCCCGCCCAGACAGCTTAGTCCACTCGGGGTGTTTTTACGGCCTTGGATCTAGGGCGGCGGCGAAAGTAGGGTGGCAGCCGAGAAGAAAGGCTACGAAATTCTATATGGCAGCTAAGTAGACAGGCTATCAGAAACGGCTCAATAAAGCAGACTGGGCGCGAGACCTTAAAACACGTTTATACCTTGGGAGTTTTCAAATTTACATGTCAGCTTTATTAAAGGTGCCCTATAGTCCAGCGGCATAGCTGAAAAATTGTGCAAATTTGTCTAAAAGCACCAAATTTGGTACACATGTAGTTGAATGTATTCTTAACAAATATAGATATGGAGGCATCTCAATTTTTGCCCAGAAATGATTTTACAGCCTTTTTGGCTATTTTCCTACCAAAAATGTATATTTTGGCTCCTGTGTCCAGGTATTTAATCCAAATGACCTGAAATTTGGTATGGAGATGCTTATGATTTATGTCAACAGGACTCTACTTACATTTTTGGCATGCATTACTTAAAATGTGCTTTTTTGCCATTTTCGGACCAAATATGTACATTTTGGGCTCCTGTGCCATGGTAATTAAAGCAAATAACCTGGAATTTGGTGTGAGGGTGCCTATGATATATTTACACATGGCCTTTGTAATATATTTTGCATACATCACTTTAAAAGCGTTAATTTTTCGATATTTTGCCATTTATAGACCAAAAAAGTACATTTTTGGCTCCTGTGTCCTTGTATTCAAACCAAATGACCTGGAATTTGATACGGATGTATGTTTCGCAATGGGGATGGGAAAGGATAAGTTGGAAGAGTCCATGTAGTATGGGGGTATTTTAGGAAGAGTCCATTGTTGCTCGTGGGGACCAAAATTTTTAAAATTTTAAAGTGGTTGTTTGTATTGTCCAGTTGTGGGTAGAAGTAATACAAGGGAGAAGACGTATAACTCACACAGAACTTTATCTTTTATGTGATATTCATTTGGAAACAAACCACTTTTAAGTTTATCGATACATAATTGGCTTTGTTAACACTTTTGGCATATTACTAGAATTATTTTTCTAATTTTTTGGATATTTTCAGAACAAAGACGCACATCTCCAATTCCTATGTATTAGACCAAAATGATGTGAAATTTGTCATGTGTCTGCCTTAGTAATGTACACTGGCCCTCATACAAATGTTTGGCATACAGCCTTTCTAAACGATTTTTGAAATAAAAAAATTCTCAACCAAAAATGTTTACTCTTGAAGCATCCATTCAAACAAATGGGGGTCATATTTTTGTATCTCACCCATATTATGGTTGAAGACCATTCTTGCCCGTGGGGATTTTTTTTAATTCTAAGAGGGACTGATTGGTTTTAAACTCAATTTTGGACTGAGGTGATCCATTTTTTGAGTGGAAGTATTTTAGAATGGTGCCTTATGTATAGGTTGCCTTTGGAAGAGTCTGTTATTTGCATATAGGGTCAAATTGAGAAATCTCAATTTCTTACAGGGATGACTTTGCAATAGTTCACTTTTGGGCAGAATTTTTTCCTAATATTTCGATTTGCCCAAGTGTTATTTTGGGACAGTCCATTTTTTGCATGGGTAGGAGTATGGGCGAAACATGCTGTATTTGCTCAGGAGCAAATGACGGCCTTTCTAATTGCTAAAAACATTTTGTTCAGCAAGATGGATCACAAATGACATCAAATACTCCTTTAGAAAGTCAAAGAATTGTAAAGCATCATCAAAACGAAAATGTCATATCTTATATGTGGCTAATCTAAATGTCATGGTTGTCTCACTTAAACGGTCTTCTGAAGCGACAGCCACTTTTAAGAGGGAGGGAAACCCACCGTGGCTATGATTTCTTCCACCGATACTAACGTTGTGGTGCACTTGTCGTAAAACTTAAGTGTCCATAATTTGGCTCATATCAATTTTTAAGGATTTAAATGGCTAATCCTTCAACTTTTCTATTACTGTAAATGTTATATATTGAGGGGAAGTGAATATCCTTTTCCTCAGGTTGTTCACTCCCACTTCTTATAGACCTTTTCCTTACATTGACCATTGTGGTCATTACGCATGGAATACAACTGTGATTTTGTTACAATATTAACGTTACATTTCCTCTTCCGGGTCTTCCACCATCTTGACACCAAAAATGTTTCCTTGGAAATCCCTTCCCGATTTGTTCTCACAAAAAATGTACAACAGCTTTTTAATTTCACCACTGTATTCGTTAATGACAAGTTCTCACTTCGTCTGGACTGTGGCCGATTCATATTGGTGAGGAAGCAGTTGTGAAGTGCCTAATTTCTGCAGCCAATGTTTTGCTTCAAAATTGTATATGTGTTGCAGAACAGCCAGTGGTCTCTTAAACTTAAGTTGCAATATGTAGATGTCATTTAAATTTTCCCTCATCAGAATGGCACATTTTGGCGAAAATCACTGACACATGTGTTGCAATATTCTGCTTCTAATGTAATGCGGATTTAAAAGTTGCAAAGATCCCGGGGAACCCCACCAGGAAACCAGATAGCAAAGCACTTAGGACAGATTTTACCAAATGCGGGCATGGTATGAATTTTTGACCAAAAGGTAATTGGCATTTTGATAACTTTTGACCTACAATATTCATAATTTTTGGCGTAGCGGGGGGGACTAAAATTTTAAAACAATTACACAGGGGCGCTTAAAACATCTTGTTGCATCAGAAAATCCGGGCTATTGTAGTATTTGGCATCAAAACCTAGGGCCAATGCTGTTCAAGACTTTAAGTCAAATCAGGAGAAGCTGACACATCATCATGATCATGCTTCATGTTGGCCATGCAGCCAGGTCAGGCTACGACACAGTGATTGTGTCATCGGAAGGTACAGACGTCTTCCTACTCTGTTTGGCATTCAAGCACTCAATTCCACCATCAATTTTTTTCAAGTGTGGCCCGGCGCGGATGCAGACACGAATCGGATACATTTCACGAATAAGATATGTTAGTATCGCGAGTGCGGTCATTATATAAAGATCTTTGCAACAGTCTCCTTGGAATGCATACCTACCCCGGATGCGATACTGTGAGTGCGATTCCTGGACGAGGGAAGTTGGGAGCACTTCGGCTTGTTAAGGAAAACAGAGACTTCCGGGAAATGTTCAAACTAGTAGGAATGGAATGGGTCGGAGCTATCAGATGAGCTTTTAAGAAACTACAGGATTTCACTTTCCACATATACTCTTCATAAGCATAAGAAATGGCTTGTTTAGTAATTTTCCCTTGCTTGAGAGAATTGTATTTTTCACCGTTTCCATGGCAACCATCATAAGATCTGCCTAACTTTATTTAAATGCAACACAAGTTATAGTCATGTCAAAAACATTTAGCATAATGGTAAAAGTCTTCGATAAATGTTTAGTACTTGCAAGAAATTATGCTGCAAGATAGCAGATCCAAGATGGCCGCCAAAATGGCCCATGTCACCTGATTTCTTAGGTAAAATAACTTCTACTTATTTCTTACCAAGCTAAAATATTTTCTAAGGGCCCTATTATTAGTTATGGATTGTTTAGTTTCATTGGTCAAGCCTTGATGATGAATGGAATTCATAAGCATCCAAAAAAGGCTTATTTAGTAACTTTCCTGTGAGAGAATGTTATTTTTCACCGTTTCCATGGCAACCATTATTGAAATCTGCCTAAGTATATTTCAAAATGGCCTTAAATGTACTTAACTGGTCTTTGTTTAATCTCAACGTATAGAAATACCAATGAAAAAATGGTTGATTATTATTAAAACCCCATGAAATAACTTGATATAGACAATTTTTGGTCGTTCTATGGTTTTGAGTGACGTCATCATATCACGTGATAATTCCTAAAAAGCTGGACATTTGACATGATTATCATGCATGATGATAAAGTGGAGGAATCAACCTTTTCAAAAAAGTAAGTCACCCTTTGTCCCTCTGTTTGGTACCAAATGGCTATTTTGAGGGACCTGGCCCATGGACTGTCCCCTCCAATGGCAATGAACACAAGTAGCATATACATGTATCAATAACATAAGACGTGATTTCATTTTTTTAAAGTTTTGTTTAATCTAAATATAAGTAAACATGTCAATATTACTTCCTGCATGCACACTAAGGCAAACAGAAAAACTCCCCAGAAAAAATTAGGCTTTCAAAAGCGATTTATTGGCAAAACTTAGATAATGTACAGCAAAAGATGTCCTTAGCAACAGCCTTAGCAACGGCCTTTCAGGTAAAATATGCGTCGTAATGTAATTCTATATACACTTATATCTCCTGACAGAATTGGTGGATTTCGGCCATTTAAAGAATAAAATGCTGTCAACATTGTGACAAATCAGACTTCAGTATCAACAAAGGTCCCAGAGGTACCTAAAAACTTTTGCCTGATAACGGAAAGTGAACTATCCATTTTTTATGTTAAAAAATGGAAAATAAATTAACTTTAAGGACGAATAATTTTCAATAGAAGCGTGTTGTCTTAAAAAAATTAACAGATTTACGATCCTTGTGGTTGACTTTTATGATAAACAAATTTTCATGAAGAAACATTAATGTTTAATCTTTTGCCCCTCCCCCTTATTAAGGGTACTAGAACGGTCAGCCTTTTTTGGGTGTTCTAAACTTAAGATGCCGCCACGGCGCTCCTGGGCCGAAATTAAAATGCCTCCATATCCAGATTTGTGCAGGATATGTTCAACTACATGTGTGCCAAATTTGGTGCTTTTAGACAAAAGTGCACAATTCAGCTAATTTTGGGAACTATGCCGCTGGACTACTAAGCAATATTAGGGCACTGAAAGTCACATATTCAAAATCAATCTTTTTCTGATTTCTATCCATAGTAAGTTTAGATAACTCTATCCCATCGCATATCGACCATCATGGAGCAAAAATACAATGTCGTTGTGTGGTGGGAACTCATTGAAAATCTGAGCACTTGGAGGCCAGCCATCATTTCAAATCTTCCGAACATACACGATTCTGACCGATAAGTCCCGAACGCTTCCGAAGAAATAATCACGTGGTCATGGCTCAATGTGCTTGGGCATTGTGACGTCACGCGGCCGGAAGTTACCGAAAATTGTCGACAGAAAACGGTTACGGCTGGATTCTGGGCTGATTTTTGGGGGGACCCAATAAATAAAATACTCCTTTTGTGGCTTGCTTCTGTGCTATTTTTAAATGCCCAAAGTATGAAATAATGATGCAGATGTACCAATATGGGGAAGTAAATATCAATTTCAACTTCACCAAACAGAATTATTTTCCCCAGAATATTTCAAGTTTTACCCCCTGAAATCGCTTAGGGCACCTTTAACGTCAACACTAGGAGGATTCATAATGAAGAACATTGGAGATAACAAGAAGCAAGTGATGACACCAGATATAAGTCTTTATTGTTAATCTATAGTCGTTTGTTTCAGAGGAAAATAATTTTCACCTTATTCAATTACAATAATTCCTTCCTACACATCCCTGGAATCCACTATTGCACCATGACATAGTCTACTCTAATTAAGGGAAGGGAGTTACTGTAAATTCAGTTACTTTTGCGCTGGTTTAATTTTGCAGAATGAGGGAAAAGAGGTTTTTGCCCAGGTTTGATTTGCGGTTGTAATACTTCTGTAGTACAGTAAGTCATACAAGAGAGACATATTCACAGTGGAGAGGTCACTGTGAAAACGGCGAAAACAAAACCAGCACGAAAGTTTCAAGATTTACGGTACTAGTATTTAGTAATAGATAGAGACTTGACAAATCCAAAATCAGACATGTGTTGGAAGAAACAGTATTGACTGTTTAAAATCTGTTTTCATAATGACTTCTAACAACACATAATTATGTACTTTCAGGCTATCATCCAAAACTTAGAGTCGGTTGTACAGAAATACGGAGACTGTAGACATCAGACAGCTTTACCTGAGACTGAAATGTTTAACACTTTTTATAAGCCACCATCTATATCCCTACATCATAGGCAGCACTGCCCCCTAGTGACTTTTGTATGAACTGCACTTAACTGGTTGGTAAGCCATTTTCCAAATCTTTTAGGTGTGGAACTGTCAAAAAAGCCTAGTTGCAAAACATGTTGATCTGTCATCCTAACATCTGCTTGGAGCTAACATAGTCATACATGCATGTATTTCTGTATGATAGACATTGTAGAGAAACAATACATTGTACAACTGTTAAACATGTAGAAAATATGGCCACATTTTTTTACTAATAGATATATCTTTGTGCACTAGAACTATCAAGAACTTCCACTAGACATTACACTACAATTTTGTCTTTGTTCTTAACATGCCTTGGCCAAGCAAACAACATTCAAGTTGTTACTGTTTCAAAAAGGAAGGATACTTTCTGTATGAGGGAATATGCTTTTGTAAAACCCTATGGAAAATGTTCTAGTTCTTTTTAAAGTTTCAAAATGTTTTCAAATTTAAAACTTTTGTGGAAGTATTTTCAATTGGTTAATTCAATAATTGTTTGGGTAGGAACCTCATTTTGTCACAAAACTTCACAGACAGAAGTCAATGTTGGGTCCCAAAGTTGTAGATGGACATGTCAGTTTCTCATTACTTTGCCACTCCCTATTTCGGTAATCAATTTGCACCATCTAAGTCCCTATATCATAAGAAGCACTGCCCCCTGCTGACTTTCACATGAACAGCACTTTATCTTTACTGGTTGCCTGGGCAAAAATTGCTTGGATGCTTGCGAAGACGATGTCAGGGCTCTGTGCGGCGTCGACTTTAGCGTGGAGGTTCTTCTGCTGGTAGTAATCCACTAACGGTTTGGTCTGGGTGTGGTACGCTTCCAGACGCTTCGTTAGCGTTTCCGCGTTGTCATCCGACCGGCGAATCAATGGTTCACCGGTCACCTGGTAAAAAGTATTCAATGTCAATTTGACCTGTTTTTGAAAACCAGTTATATGAGGCAAACTTACCTAACATCTACCAATCAAATCAAATTGGTGACAGTAACATCTTCAAATAAAAATACAAAATCTGACAGTCCTCAAAACTTCTGCTACAGTACCATAACAAGCTGCTAGAGAGCCCAAAATCTAATCATTCTTAAGTCGCTTCATGGACTACATGTAACCATGTGCCACAATACAAGACATTCTTGAGTTATTTCGTTCACAGACACCAAAACCAACCAAAAACTGATTCTGATGAAGACTTTTTAAACAAAACATCAAAACCTGTAAATAGTTGTCTCTCAGCCATCATCATTCTGACTCCATATCAACAAACCAACCAAAAACATAATCTTCTGGCAAAGGTAACAATACTACAAAGAAGGCTCTGACCCCAAGGCGTCGCCAAAAAGTAGTCCTTGCGTTTGCAATACAGGTCAAAATCAACCTCTACCCTGCTGTAATTAGATGGCAAAAACATAGTGCATGATTGTATAAACTTGGGAGTGCAAAAGGGTTCATAGCCTGAAGAAGGTTAAAGAAAGTGCTGGACTCACATCATCGGTCATCTCCACCTTAGGAGGGTTAAACTCTTCATGGTACGATCTCCCGCTGGGCTTATGGATGAGCCTGAAATACAATAATGAATATGAAGTTGTGACATCAGTGGTCTGAGGTTAGGCTGTGTGAGTCAGAATCGAGAGGTCTTGGGTTCCAATCCCTATGGGACTAAACGTTGTACCCTTGGGAAAGCATTTAACACAAATGTTCTCTCTTGACTCCAGTGAAAATGAAAGATTGATCATCATGGAAGCAGAGTCAGGGAAAATTCTGTTTATTTGTATAAAATTTCTTTGAGTTAGATATAAGTTCACAGACCCTGTTTTTATCTTTACCTTGCTACATTTGTAGTGCAAAATAGATCTTAACTAGACATCAGTGTGGTCTTACAACAAATAAACAAATATAGGCACACTTACAGCTTACATTTGTGTTTTGATGAAGGATAGACATACAGGTAGTAAGATAAGCAAGACAACAGTTACTCAAGCACCTGGATATTTTGTAAATGGTCAGATGTTTCAGACAGCATCCATTGTCTTTTGTCAGTGACTGAATAAATAGCTGGTCAACTCCAAATTCTGGTTCAGTCACAGACGAAAGACAGCAAACGCTGTCTGAAACATCTGAACGTTTACAAAATCATCCAGTGGCTTGAGTATGCTTTGTAACTGTTATCTTACAAACTTTCAACATGTCTGACCTGCCACAGATCCTCCTGACCAGGAGAGAGTCGTCGATCCCAAACTCCACCACAGAGTCCAGCGTGGACTGCCTGGTGTCCAGCAGGTCATCCAGCTGGGCAGGTCACAGGTCAAGGAGTGGAGGTCAACATTAGTTAGAAACATAACAATTCATTTTCATTCACCCTAAAAGTCTCACAAATCATTCTTATACCCAAATAAATGATTCAATACTCAAATCGGCTACCTGATTTTTAGATTTAAAAAAAAAAGGGATTTAGTTTTAAACAAGGAAACAGAAATATCATAAAAGTTCAAAAGAAAATCAGCACTCACTGGCAAAACAATATTCTTGAAGGATTTCTTCATTCACTCCTTTATTCTTTCGCTCATTTCTTTGTACCATTAAGCCTTTTTAGGCATTCCTTTTATTCCATTCTTCATTCACTCAATCATTTCTTCATTGACGTCTTCATTTAAAATCCATTCCTCCATCCCTCATTCATTCACCCCTTCATTTGTCAGTTTTACCTTCTTGGCTTGAGTGACACTACGAGAGAACTCGTCAAGGATTCATTCAGTCATTCCTTTAATCACTCATTCATTTGTCAGTTGTTACCTTCTTGGCTTGAGTGACACTATGAGAGAACTCGTCAAGGATTCATTCAGTCATTCCTTTATTCACTCATTCATTTGTCAGTTTTACCTTCTTGACTTGACTGACACTACGAGAGAACCCGTCCAGGATTCATTCAGTCATTCCTTTATTCACTCCTTCATTTGTCAGTTGTTACCTTCTTGGCCTGAGTGACAGTGCGCGGGAACCCGTCCAGGAGGAAGCCGTTCTTACACTCAAGTTTGTCCAGGTTGTTGTCAATCATCTCAACCACCATCTCATCACTAACCAGTTTACCTGGGGGGTAGGGGGTGGGGGCAACATCAGGAGTTTTCAAAACAGGGTACTGTACATGTAAATGCAGAAATGTTTGCAGTGGCTTTAAGCCAGGCAACCATGAAATTGTTAATCCATAGAGCCTATTGGGAGACAGAGAGGGAACAAGCAGTTTTTAGTGCTTAAAATGGTCTGCTAAAAGTATGATAAGACTAGAACACACCTAACCCCTGCATCACAGCAACCATCCCACCCCCCATTTTTGGACCCCTTGTCTATAAATCCTAGCTAAAAGCCTGCTTGACAGCTAGCTACAATACCCCTGAATTAAAAGTAAAGTTTCTATATTTCAAAGCATAATTCATGGATTATTGCAATATTTTAGAGTCCCACCCACCTTGGTCCATGGTTTCTTTCAGCTTTTTTCCAAGCTCAGATCCAGAGGCCACAACAGCACGGAGCATATCACCTGAACAGAACATCACATCTTAATAAAGACACACCAAACCAAACCAATTTAAATACATATTTCAACATTTTTTCCACAGAACCAAGTCACATAAATGTCTGTAACAGTTTCTTAGTCGTAGGGCATTAGTTATATTCTAGAGTGCTTAACGTTAGATTTAAAACTGCTTTTCAAAATGGTTGATGATAAAACAAATATCTTGTTCGTGCAGCTTTTCCTACCTGTGGCAAGATGACATACACAGTACTTCTCTGCCAACTTGGGAGCCTGTATGATAAAATACACAGATTTTGTCAAATTCCATGTTGATAGTACCATTTACGCATGTTATATGAATCAATAACTTATAAGTTAGAGCGAAATCTATTGCCCCACTTTTCATACAGACTAACTGATGAGTAAGAAAAGACAATGGGAATCAATTCAAACATTATCTAACATCTAAGTGTCGAAATGCTTTCTTTAATGCACTACTAGTACCCCCAAGCAGTGCAATAATTGTGATAAGCATTATTGGAGAAATAACTCATATCATATATTAAAGAAATCTGACCTGAATTAGAACACAATATAACTGTGGAGTGGTCATCATGATTTGTGAAAGGACCCTCCCCCCCATATGTAAAAGAACCCACCGCACTTATCGAAAAGAGTAGGGATCCTTCCCAGTATGAGCGGATCAAACCTTACACAAGTTACAGTCTGGTCTGGGTTGTCACATCTTGAAAAAGCGATAGTTACCTGTTATGTCAATCCTTCCACAAAATGTGGTCAATCTCAATAATATAAATAAATATTGCTTAGTTTAATCAAGGAGGTTTTATATAGACTCCTTGGTATTATATCACACTATCAGATCTAGATCTTATGTGTGATGATGAGTCGTCTGACAGGTACATTTTACAGGTATTATCTCAAAGCAGATGTGGGGTGGAAGCTCGTAAACGTGATCTAGCATCCACCTCCCCATTCTTTTAGTCTAACAGCCAGCCATCCAAACTACTGCCAGAGGAGCCCAGCAGTCAAACAATGTCACGATCTTTCACCCAAACATCTGCTTGAAAATATAAAAGTGGGTGGATTTTTATGTTACCTGCGTGCCTTTCCCTGCACCGGGCGGTCCGAGTAGGATCGCTCGGATGCCGGTTGGCTGTTCCTCCGCCGCTGGTTGGGCCTTCGGTACGGGCGCCATGGGTTATGTTGTGAGTGGGTCCGGTTGGTGATGTATAGGGGAGTTTTAGAGGAGTTTCTGTCCTTGGTTTGTGCACCGGTGTTGGTCTTGCTGTCTGTCCCACGCGTTAGGTCAGAGGTCACAACATGGCGGCGCCCACCACGTGTCAAGAGCATCACGGGACATTCAAGGGCGTGTATGGAGAGTTCCATGAACCAGTTTTCTAAGGCAGGGCCGCAGAAGTTTCCCTGAGTTTGGTTTAGAAACCTAGTGTAAGCCTCCAATATCTAAGGCAAGCAAAAGGCTAGATAAACTGGTCCATCTTGAGCCTCGCCCTGTAACCCGGGATATTGAAGACCCGCATACGGAGTCCCCGCTGAAAATTTTGCCGGGATACTAGAACCATATAAAACCTCCTAGCTAGAACCAGTAACGTTATATCTTACTTTTTTGATTGTGGTCTAGTCATTAAAAATAGTTCCTTTGGGTTTTGTAATTCTTAAGTAGAACAGGGATCTATTGCACCACCATATTTTACCGATTGTGTACTTTGGCTTTTTACATTTTACTGCTCATTTCGGCGTCAAACCACAAACCACCTGTTAGTGTTAGTGATGTTTCATTATATATTCTTCCACCTCAACACCATGAAAAAGTGTCTTCAATCTAAAGATGTTTCCCCATAAAAATGTACCCCCATTTAAAAAGTGTCCCCATGAAAAATTGTCCCCCATGAAAAAATTGCCCCCCATGAAAAAGTGTAACCCATGAAAAAGTGTCCCCCATGAAAAAGGGTCCCCCATGAAAAATTGTCCCTCATGAAAAATTGCCCCTCCTGAAAAATTGTCCCCTATGATGTTCAGCGATGTCTTTTTTTTCAATATTTATACGGTTTTTTTTTTATAACGTGTGTTATCATGATGCACATCTCTCGATAACTTACAAGACTTAATTGAATAGAAATACAACAAACGGTATTTTCTGGATAATTAGCTTTATTCAAACTTCCAATTGCTATGCATCATTCGCATTTATCATGCATTTCACATATAACGTAACGTATAACGTAGCGCTGCTATATCTCGTGCACTACACAATTTCGTCCACTTCGTGTATCATTAAAGAAAGTCTATTCTCATGAGAAATTGAATGAAGAATCACTAAAACATGATCCATAGTAATGTCTGGCTAGAAATACTTCTGACTCCGGGGATAGACGAGAATGCCCTGTGGTAGTTATGCATGGCGTAATCTATATTCGATTCGACGCTGCGTATATATCGTTTCCTTTTTCTAAATTGCACGAACGCTAATGCCTTGTCCGCTAGTTATTGTTTTTTTACCCTGTTTGATTGGCAAACTACTTTTGCCATTTTAATGTAGGAAAATTTTGCCGAGTCTATATAACGGTACGTCTTTTAAGTTGAGTCGCTAGAAGGAGAAAAACTCTAGCATATGACAAAATTCTTCAACCTAGATCTCATTATAAATTCATGCTTGCACGGTGTCAAACAGGCGGAGAAAAAGTTACAGATCATGCAAGGTTCTTTGTAGAAGTACTGATATTTCTTACCTTGGGTTAAACATTGGCTTCGTCAGTGAGTCTTTAAAAGCAATGTGGATGTTAAACACACTGGTTCACTTCATACGCTTTTCAGCCATGTTAGTATTTTATGTCATTTCGCAGCAAATTAGGCCATGTTGATTTGATTATATGGATGACATCTTATGGGGATTCCAAAACTGATGGGAGCGGGCGAATAAAAAATAAAGTTGCCTTCCTTATAAAACCTACATGGTCAGGAAGGAGGTAGAAACATAAACACACAGAGTATGGTACACCGAAATTTACATTTTTTCAATTTTTGAAAACTTGATCTTTGACTTCGGAATTGACTTTCTACGACATTACTATCCGTTTTCCTTAATATTTTCTTCTGGAATTTACAGCATGTATTTTCTCATTTTGCTGATGCTTTTTACGATTTACAGAATGGTCTTTTTTGTTGGAAACGGACGGAAGTTGATGCACGCGCGGATATCACCCATATAACCAAATCAACATGCCCTTATTAGAAATATGAAATCAAACACAGGCCCTCGAAACCTGCAACACGACTGTGGTGCGCACCCTTCACCATCTTATGTGCTCAAATACATGGTCATGGGAATGGACGCTGCCACGCTGACGGTGTAGGAGACCAGGCACAGCCTGTCCAGGACCTTAGTCAGCAGCTTGTACTCCGTCACCTCTTCCTCCTCCTCCTCCTCCGCACCGAACAGATCATCTACCTACAATAATGATAATGATGATAACAATGATTATCATAACAATGCTAATAGTAGTTATAATAATGATGATGATAATGATGATAATTACAATAATAACAATGATGATGATGATGATCTTGATAATAATAGTAAAGATGATAATAATTATAATAATGATTACAATAATGATGATGATAATGATGATAATTGCAATAATGTTAATGATGATCTTGATGATGATGATAAAGATGATGATTATCATAATAATGATAACAATAATGTTAATGATGATGATATTGATAATGATGATGATAATGATATATAATGATAATGATATAAATAATAATACTAATAGTAATACTGATGATGATGATTACAATGATAATAATGATGATGATGATAGCGATTATAACAATTGTGATAATGATGATGATCATTGCTCTATCATTCACAGCATATTTACGCACTTTGCTGGGCCTAACATTTGAAAACGTCCACATTACCATTATTGCTTAAAAATATAAAAATGCGTTGAATGCTATTTACATTGAAGTTAAGAACTTTATAAAGGGATCACTGAGGGTCATACGCTGATGTTGGCATATCGAGATTAAAATAAATGTACAGTCTTAAAGGCAACCAAAGCAATATTAGGGCCCAAAATGTGTAAATAAATGAAAATTCTGAAATCTTTATGGTAGTGACATCTACTAACACTATGTAGCACATTTACTTAATAACTTCATACTTTGAGCATTTTAAAACCACGCAAAAACGATGATTCCCTTAGTTTTACGAGCCTACAAAAACCCCGGTGACGGTGTTCAGTGAGTTCTCACGTCACAATGATGTCGTATTTTTGCATGATGGACGTCGCTATACAATGTGATAGTGTTGTTTGAACTAATCGTTGTATAGAAATGACTAAATAAATTGATTTTCAAAATTCGAACTTCGGGTCCTAATATTGCTTGGGTTTCCTTTAAGAATAATTTTGATACAATGTGCTCATGGTTCACCTCGCTGTTCACAGTGTTCAGTTCCCCGAAGTCATTCTTCACCACGTTGAGGAGGTCCTCAACTTCCTCCTTAATCCCTCCGGCCAGAGTCTCGGTCTTGGTCAGCTGACCGGCCGCCTCGGAGGTGTCATCATCCCCAGCCTCTTCCGCCTTGGTCAACGCCTTCCCAGCCTTGATGCTGACCGCCTTGGCCAGTTTCCAGGCTTCCTTCTTCAAGGCCACCATCTCTTCGTCGGTGTGGTTTGCCGAGCCAGTCTCCTCATCGGCTGTACACACCACCTGTGTGAGGTCTCCCAGGAGGAGCAGCCTAATTACAATGGAGGGAAGAAACAGCGTGGATTGTGTTTTGAGTTCAGAGTGTTGCCAGGGCCAACACAAGGTAGATCTTCGGCACCTAGGCCAACATGCCCCCGACGAAATTTTGTCTCATACCCCCCTAGGAAGGCCTTTAATCTTTAGCGTGATTAGTATGATAAACAAAAAACTCCACAATGTCATTTTTTTCTAGAGTTGTCGATTGAATTCAGATAGACACAATCACCGGGATGGGCAAAGTTGGCACACACACACACACACACACACACACACACACACACACACACACACACACACACACACACACATACGCACACACACACACATACATACGCACACACATACACACACACACACACACACAAACGACACTCCATGAAGGTAACTACCTCGACAAGAAGCGGAGGAAAAGAAACTTGGCCACCGGTGACAGCCTTTCCTCCTTGTCGTACAGAATGATGATGCCCATGGTGAAGAAGAGGTAGAGTCCCATCATGCCCATGCACACGATGATCAGTGTAGCTGTAAGATATGATTAACAGTTACCAATGTACTAGATACGAGTTTCCATGGGGCCCACACAGTGCTACTACAGTAAATGGCTATGGTACACTGATAATAATTTGTGTTCAACTCCTATGCTCTTGCTCATGAATACGTACTAAGCAAAGGGATGCCCCTCCTCGAACATGGGGCCCCCATTTTACGTCCCTTCCGAAGGACGGTGCAGACCCAACCGAGATGTCCTAACCCCGGGACTTGAACCGACGACTCCCAGTTACGAACTAATTGGAACCAGTGGCTCAACTGTCTACCAGTTGATCCGCAGAAACATCCCTTAGAGAGTGCAGTAGGGACCACTTTTTAAGTCTTTGGTATGACCCGGCATGGGGCTTGAACCCAAGACCTCCCGAATTGAAGGCGATAACTCTATCCACAAGGCAAGTAATTCCACTGGTACACGCGCGGTGTTGACTCGATGTACTCACCGAAAAATGGCAGGGCTCCCTTGACGGGAAGTACTTCGGTCACAAACACGAGCGACACGACCATGGAGAGTTGGATGGTCACTCCGAAGGAGATCCGGTCTCCCTTGTCTATGGGCATGATGAAGGTGATTGGCATCAGCACCACCAAGACAACACAAGGCCCGACAGTAGTGGCGATGTGGAACAGGGGAATCCTCGACAGATGTAAGGCAAAACAAGCCTCCTCGTCGTCCTTGAGGAAGATCTTGTCCCTCCGGTACCATTCTCCCTCCGTCTTGGCATCAGTCAAAGCATTACAAGGGACGTCTTCATAACCCGCCTCGGCGCTCCCTCCTGTGCATTCTAGATGATAAAAAGATAATTATCTCCATGTGTGTGTGTGTGTGTGTGTGTTTGTGTGTGTGTGTGTGTGTGTGTTTCCGGACTATTGTAGTCAGCATAACTCAAGAACCTCTGGATGGATTATGATAATATTTGGTATGTGGGTAGGTTTTGGCCCCCTAGTATGTTACCTTATCTATGAAAGTCATGCCTTATGTAAAATAGACTGGTCTTTTGTAGATCGCCTCATCCCCGCAACATATTGATAATTCAAGCATTAACTAGGAAATATGGTTTTTGATTATTTCAAACGCTAAAAATGTAGTTGTTTTGAATTGTTCGTTTTCTTTCTTTAAAAACACGACTTTTATTTTGGGGCCTACCTCAACATTGAAAACTAAACTGGTATCAATATTAACCATCGAGTGTTTTCAGTGTGTACACGTGTGAGTTTGTTAGGTTTGCTGCATATGTGACAAATAGTGGGTAGGAAGATGACTTGTTTTGAAAAAAGGCATTTCAAAGTCATGCCTTTAAGTATAGCCATGCCTTTAAGTACCAGAGTTATCAACCAAGGATTGATGTGTTCAAAAATTCGTATTTCCCGGGAACCATAGTAGAATGGCACTCGTTGTCATCAGATGCTGTAGGAACACCTTCACTAAATAGCTTCAAAGAACGATTGCAGTCAGATGTGAAAAAGTTAGGTGTGACAGACCGTTCAGTGTAATATAACCAGCTGCTGCCGCGCCGCGTGCCTGCGAAGCTGGTGTGTTACGTCGAAGGGCGGTTATACCGGCTATACAGATACAGATACAGAAAGACGTACGGATATGTTGCGTGGTTGTTGAGGTTGCGGAAAAGCAAACTTCACAGTCCATGGCGTCTGCAGGGAAGAAGAACGGGTCTGCATCACAGACGGTGGTCGTCAGGACCTCCACGCTCCATTCTATCAGACCCTCGTTGTGCACATGGACCGGTACGTCTCTTTCCAGACCCTGGTGGCCAGGGTTGGCACTGAAACAATCAACAAATTATTGCCATTCATTGGTGCTTTTTCTGTCAAACACTTTCTCCAGATGAAAATAATTTCATCAGGTTGGTAGAACATAGGATATTGGAGTGTGTTTTTTTACATACTACTAACCAGTAGTGTATCTGACCTGCTTGCATTTTGATGTCTATCAGACACCTTCCTCAGAGTTTCTGACTGGAGCACTGCTTCTCACCGCTGTAAGTAGCCGCAAGTGTTCTCGCCGCAAAAGCGCCACCTACTTCGGCTACTTATAGCGAATCCCTAACCCGGGGCCCGGCCGAGTAGTTTGCGGGAACGAAAAGTATGATATAAAACACAACAATACACAACAAAGTTACAAAAATTATATCATAGGCACCATTTAGTGTCACTTGTTTAATTTTCGTTCACGCAAACAGCCCGGTCGGGCCCCACTTTGGAAATGTGACCTTAACATAAAAGATGGTGTCGTGTGGCGTAATGGATAGAACATCCGACTGTCAAACAAGGGGACCCCAGTTCGAACCCGAGCTGCCCCCAGACATGTCTGAACATGCGCCCGGATGTTGTGCCCTTGGGAAAGGCACTTAACACAAATTCCCTCACTTCACTCAGGCGTAAATAAGTACCTAGCTCTTCTAGAGTTGGGGACGTCCCTCGGATAGGACGTTAAATGGAGGTCCCGTGTTTGGGGAGAGCCACACCCCGCGCACGTTAAAGAACCCACCACATCTTTCGAAAAAGAGTAGGGGCATGCTCCGGTGTGCGATGGTCCAAATCTCACAGTCCGGTCTGGGATGACATCTTGAAAAGGTGATAGTTCACCTGTTATGTCAATCCTTCCACAAATGTGGTAAATCGAAATAAATAAATAAAAACATAAAAGATGATGGCCATCAAGGTTCTGGGGGCCTGGCAAGTGGAAGGGCTGCTACAAGTGTGGTTTAATTATGCTATTTGCCACCTACTTTCTCTTCAGAGTAAACGCTGGGGTCCAAACATCGGCGCCAGGAAAGGTCAAATGGTCGAGGCCGTCGTAGTACGCCGGGATCCACTTCAGGCGAGTGTCCTCCCACGTCTGAAAAAAGAGAATTTGTACTCGTCAAAGTTTCATCATGTTGGTTATCCAATGGTTGATAAATACAAAATACAACACGGGGTATTCCGTATCACCCGCGGGAGGGCTGGGACCGAGGGTGATGCGGAATACAACGTGTTGTATCTTATTTATGTCATACCTTGGTCATAACCAGCCGAGAAAACACACATTTCAATGCGGAATGCGAAAGAAGTTGAGGGAGTTTTGTGTCCTCGAACAAGAAACTGTAACAACATTGATTCTAACCTCAGAATCTGGTATTCGAATTTCCGACGGCGGCGCAACCGGCGCGCTCGAAATGCATTCCAAATATTCTATGGAAGCACTCCCGAACCCTATGTGATACGAATAGTTATCACACGGTCCGGAACACCCGTATGAGGCCCAGGTATGACATAAAGTTCAGATATCTACATCCCAACGTTTCGGTACGGTGGTCCCTCTGTTACCTCTCTCAGAGCAATAGTGACTGGTTTTACAGCCCACTGCAGCTAGGTGGCGCTGCAGTGGATGCGGTCCCAAACGTGACTGAGCTCCAGTCATAAACCGTAATGAGGGGGGATACAAGCTTAGTCCCTTTGGGACCGCATTCTTCTCACAGCATGTAGCACCTTGCAGTGGGAAGTAGAAGATGAAGGCAACAGAGTGACTACCAAAACGCAGGCACGCTGTTTTGGTTTGGTTTGGTTTGGTTTGGTTAAGAACTTTCAAATTGCTAGCCGAGAGGACCTGTTCTCGTGACAGCTTCAAGGTTAAGTGGGAAATATTGATATACATAATGTGAACCCTTATTCTTGTGCCAAAATAAGACGAAAAAAATTACTGATATAAGCTGCATGAAAGGCATCAACTTACGAAATCGATGATCACGGAAGCAACAAGCTGCTCCTTCTTTTCATCCTGAAATAATGAAAAAAATACAGCACGATTTGAGATGCATTTTATACCCAAGACGGGGGACGCCACAAACAACCTTTAACAAGTTGACGTCAGGCTTCCTGAATCCTGGAAGACATGTGTTCTTAGCAATCGGGTCCTCAATATAACCGAAAAGGACCAGAGGAGTATTTAAAGATTCTGTGAGCCCAATCCTTTTTTCCATGATGTTGCACACCAAGATTAATGTTCAAGTTAGCATGAAATTGAATTGTCACAGATAGAAGTACTTACCAAGTCGATGACTTGTTCCACAAATCCAGTGAAGTTGACGGTGACGTTCTCGGGTGCCAGGTTTGAACTGTAGCTCAGCAGTAGCTCCTCTTGCAGCCTATGTTTGAAGTTCACTGATATATATATAAGGGGGTAGAATTAGTTAAGCAGATCAGAACAAGATTAGAATTATACGTCATATGATGAAGGGGTTTGACCTGTTTTGCCATTGCCGTGTGAATAGTGTTTACTTTTGTTTAATATTGCATGGAGAAGCTATCTTACTAATTTAATCAAAACTGTCCGCCTTTACCGATATTTGACGTATTCCACGTTCGTTTACATATTGAATCGGTTAATTGCATGGTTGTTTGTGATCTTTGTGTACAATGTATGTGTATAATGTCTTGCCTAGGTATAAACTACTGTATAATCAATCTCTCATGTTCGAAATCTACATCTATTCATGAAGGCATTTACTAGTAGGCATACACAGACCAATAACTGAATTACATGTTCATTTCGGCTCTCTTCTATCTGTGACTGTGTCTTTCTTCATTAAGTCTACAAGGGGAACTTTCGAAGGGAACTAAAAAAACTGTGACATTAATTCTTTGTACATATTTTGATTCTGCTTAATTCACTTATAGGCTTCATCTACATACACCACTCTTCTGCATACGGGTTTACAGTTTTACATTTACATTGTTTGTTTGCCGGTATATCAATTAAACGTGCATTGAAAGTATTTATACACGGGGTTGTGTACAACTAAATGCATTGTAGGCTATGAAATTACTGGTGTACGTTGGTAAGTAGTTACCTAAACAGTTGGGCTTGTCGAACTCCCAGACGGTTTCCGAATCCCTTTCGATGCACCTCACTTCCCTGGGGGACCCGTACTCAAGCGTGTAGCCGATATTGCACGTGTACGTCACCTTTTCTCCCTCGAAGTAGAACCTCTTTCTTGGATTTCTCTGGCCGTAGTTTGGAGGACCTCTGTCGAAGCAGCCAGCGGCATCTAAATGATATCAAATACATTTTTTTTAAAGATGTAATCTTATTACATCAAATGTAGGAACAGTGATGGCCTTTACCAAGTTGAACATAGGTAAACCTTTATGTTAAAGTCCCATTTTTACAGGATGGAGACATTTGGTCAACCGACAAGCAACCCAACTCATTGGTCGTTGAAAGGTCATTGGAAGGTCACATAGACATTGTTGGAAGTCATTGAAAGGTCATTGGAAGTCCTTATGGAGGAACCTAAAATATTGTTGTTGGACTTTGAAGGTCATTGAAAGATATTGTTGGACCTTGGAGAGTATTGAAAGATTGTTTATGGACTTGGAGGTCGTTGAAATATTGTAATTGGGCCTTTGAGGTCACACTAAGATTATTGATGGACCTTGGATACTTGGAATTTAGGCCGTAGTGGACCAAACGATAGATGGTCAGTCGCCAGGAGGCTCAATATCATTGTCTTCCCAAGACCTTGGCAGGGCACGCATACAAAACATCAACTTAATCCATCCAGAGGTTCTCAAGTAATGCTGGTCTCAAGTATCCTTAAACACAAACAGACTCACATACGCACACACAAATACTCACACACACACACATTACACACACACACACACACACTCTCTCTCACACACACACACACACTCACACACACACACAAACACACATTACACACACACACAAACACACACACACACACTCACAAACACACTGACAAACACACACATACAACTGATTACAATTCCTCCGTTTTGACGGAGGTAACAACTTACTGCACGGAATGATGTCGCATTCCTCCTGGATACCTTCTTGGGTCAAACAGAAGGGCCTGTCCAGGGGCGAAGGGTTGCGGCAGTAGTTTTTGTCCAGGTTAGCCCACGGATACTCGGTCGTGTAGAAACCCGACGACGCCCACTCGACACAAGCTACCCCAGACACGGTGTCACTCGAGAGCCCGCGGTAGTTTATGCCAACACCATGGTAGCAAACTAATTAGGAAGAGGGCGATCATTGGTCAGCTGTTGATGTTGAGACAATTGTCATCGGTGTATCGATTCAGTTGTCCAGCAAAGAGCTGTATCGTTCTGGAAAAGAGATCTAGATTTTATAGAACAATTCTCCTCCTCACCTTCGTCGTATTCCTCTTGTAGTGCAGAGTTCCAACAGCCGTGGTCTGTCGGTGGGAACATGTCACAAGGTGGCAACAGTTTCCTCATCTCGGCGCTGGCCACATTCATCACCTCCTCGCACCACGAGCGGCAAGGCTGTACCGCACTACCTCTGAAAAATACAAGCTTGTTTGACTGTTTGTTTTAGATCTCCATTAGGGCCCTGTCACACTTGTGCGTATATTCAAGTGCGCGTGAGTTGTGCATTAACATTTTTTTTTGTTTAAGTAAGGTTTGCGGAGAAAAGGTTGTTTTCTACTTTGACCCACCGTTGTGCAGCCTAGTGATAGGACCTAAGAAATCAGTTATTCGGCTGCACACTTAACCTAAACTAAAAACATGTTCATGCACAACTAATGCGGACTTCCGCTGCAGTACCGTATGAAGCCGCTACGATGCCCATTTTCGAAATTCATCGGTTGTCTCCCCGACATCTACTTAGTAATTCCTGGTACCAAATATCATGAAGACTCCATTTCCAGCTTCTCGAGTTATGCACACACACACACACACACACACACACACACACACACACACACACACACACACACACACACACACACACTCACACACACACACGCACACACACACACACACGCACACACACACACACACACGCACACACACACACACACACGCACACACAGCCACTCGACAATAGCAAAACCGTAAACATAACCTTCTTGGCGAAAGTAATTATCCACTTACTCGCATACGGTTACAGCAGGGGTTTCGCTGGTTGCCTCTTGGTCGTAGCAGCTCGTGACATTGCACCGCGGGAAGAGGATGGCGGATACGAACTCTCGGAACTCCGGGTGTTGGTTCTCTGGGAGGTTGTCCAGCAGCCCTACGACAGTGGAGTTCAGGACCTCACCCATCTCCATGTGGCCCAGGAGATTCGGCAACATCCCAAGCTCATTGCCAACCCTGAACTTACTGGGAATGTCCAGACATTCTGGAAATTGAAACAAATTTGATAACCTTAATACAGCGAGGCATTAAACCTCTATTAACATTCATCTACCAGGTTACGTAAATCCGACACTTTGAAAAAATATGATTACTTCTCGAACAGTAAGCGCAAAAACATTATAAAGCAATTTGCTAGGTGACCTAAACTAATAACGCTTATTCCTTACAAAAGCCATCCACACACAAAAAATAAGAGAACAAATGATACAAAAACCGAAAGCTCTACTGCAATCCCAAGGCCACACACTAGAAGGCCAAGACTTTCCCACATACCAAATATCATTACAATCCATCTAGACGTTGCTGACCTCAACAATTCGGAAACACGAACACACACATACAAGCACACAGAAGCACCACACACACACACACAAGTGCGCGCGCGCGCGCACACACACACAGACAACACACACACATGCACACACACACACACATGCACACACACAAGCGCATGCACACACGCACATACACACGCACACACACACACACACACAGAAACAAACACAAGCATACACAAACAAAGCACACACACACACACACACACACACACACAAACAAACAAACACAAGCACACACAGGCACACAGAGAGACACCAAAAACACAAAGGTACCGGAGGTACTGGTTGGAGGTCCAAGTCCAACATCGCCTCCTGACGCTTACTTACCACAGTCCCACTCGTCACTCCCGTCAGAACAGTCCTCCACCCCGTCACACCGCTCCAGAAACCGCACGCAGGAATATCTGTGGCCACACATCAGGTATCCAAAGGGGCACTCGATTCCTGTTCAGAACGTAGATAAAGATTATTAAGTCCCGGAAGATTAAGACTTGAGATTGTTACCATTGTTGAGTTTTCTTTTGAAACGCACGAGGCGAGTAGTACGTATACAGTCTCCTGGCTCCCAGGAATTGAAACCTTTTCTTTTTTTTAGCTTCGTCCTCGAATCTCCGAGCTCAATATCCCTGTGCGGTACTTTTGCCATTACTCAAAGGGCCGGTGTGGGAACCACTGAAACACACGAGGTCTCCTGGCTCCCGGGAATCGAACCAGGGCCCGTCAGCTCACAAACCCAGCGCACTCTCTACAAGGCTGAAAGTTAGACTGCAGTGGCGCTTGAGTTACACTGTTACACTTTGATGAAGTCTCTCCCTAATCCCTCCCTAAACCTCCCTCCCTAAACCTCCCTCCCTAAACCTCCCTCCCTAAACCTCCCTCCCTAAACCTCCCTCCCTAAACCTCCCTCCCTATACCTCCCTCCCTCCCTCCCTCCCTAAATCCTAAAATCGCCACACAGAAGCTTGAACCAGTTTTGTTACCTGCAGCGTACACTTCCACCTCGCAAATGGAGAGGGTGCTGATCCGTTCCACAATCTGAACGGACACGTAACGGCCAAATATCGGGGGGTCACAGGTCCTCACAATGGTCTGTCCGTCCAGGGGAACGGCCGTGTAAGTCTCCCCGCATTGTTCATTCTCCTCGAAATCCGAGTCTAGTCCAACTCGCACCATGAAGTTCTGCAGCCTTTCCCCTGCAAGACAAAAACGCGATTGGACAAACGAATTAGCTACTCGGGGCCAAGTAATTATTTTTACGACGTTCTGATTATCTTATGATTGTATTGATAAGTGGAAGTATTGTCGGTACACTCTACTATCTGGCAGGGCAACTTAGAGAAGTGTTTAGAACTGTATAAGTGTTAATTCAAATGAAGAAAAGAGATGGGTTAGCTGATGGTTCCAAGATGACCGACACATGACGTCACAAATCAACATGGCGTGCCCAATGAACCAAAGGTGAAACTTAATAGCTTTTTGCCACCTTAGAACTGTAAAGAACAAAATGAACTCACCACAGCAGTCACCCCTGTTCAGCACGCTGATCCATTGGACGAGAAAGACGGATGCTAAGTCCACTACCCACCATGGTTCGTGCTCATTCTGCGTGTACGTGCACTTGTGGTGGTTTGCGTTCGTTCCCCGGGAACCGTCCACGGCAACTTCCGGTCCACCCAAGATGCCTGTATTGGTGCTGCTCTGCCTTGCTTTCTTAAAGATGGCTACATTGATTTCTGTAGGTCGGCAGTAGTGAAACTAGTAAATTTATCTTTTTTTCAGGCAATCGTCTGATGATAAAAACAAATAGATGGAAAGAGAGAAAAAGAAAAAAAGAAGTAAGAAAGAAAGGGAAAGAAAGAACATGACACTGGTGCTATAGAAGAGTAAGATATGTTAGATTAAAGAAAGAAAGAAAGAAACAAAGAAACAAACAAACAAAGAAAAAAAAAAGAACTCAAAATCTATACTGACCAGGCTCAGGGCAAGCTTTTGGTTTCCAGATGAAATCGTCGATGGCAATGTCTCCATTTTTACCGCTGCCACGAATGCCCTCAAACAGAATCTGGAATATCAAGCAAGCATTGTAATGAATAAAAGCTCTATAACTATAAGGCGTGAAATTAAAGATAATTTATGATAATGTATACTGACGTCATTAGTTGTCGTTGCTTATAAATAATCAATGAGCTAACCATATTTGGCACAAACAGCCGTTAGTTGTTCATGAATAATTAACGAGCTAGCCTTATTTGGCAAAAACAGCCGTTATGTAGATGTAAGACGTAAAATGATTGGCTGATAGCTTCCAATGAACCTTTGCGGTTTTTCATGGAGATGAGCTCCAGGAAACCCTCTGATTGGCTGAGCGCTGTTTGGTGGTGACCTCACCATTACTCGAATTGGCCGGGGTAAAAAAATAGCAGGGCTAGAAAAGCGGTTATAACCCGAGCAGTTTTAGCCATGCTAAAGCCGGCGTCATAATTCATGCGAGCGGCGGCCGGCTTTGTAGATCGCCCGAAGCTCGCCGAATTTCAAAATCGCCCAATGAAAATCTCGGGCGACGTCCGTCGAACACTAAAAGCTAAAAAATCCCCCATGAGATGGTACCATCTCTTGGATATGGCCAAAGTCAGTATCGACTAACCTGGTAAAAGGCCGATATTTGGATCAACTTTTATTTCTTGAAATCGCCCGAAGCCCGCGTAATCGACAGGACGTCGGCCGTACTTCGGCCGAAAATGCACATTTGAAGCTCGCCAACACGTCGGCCGAGCTGAAATTCTTATTTGTGACGGGGGCTTAAGGAGGGTGCCTTGTACCTGCATAGTGTTGTCTCTCCGTGGGACCGTGACGTAGCCGATCTGCCACTGGTTGCCCTGCTCGGCGGTCAGGGTCCAGATGGGGGCGCCCAGGACAGCCTCTCCGTCTGCCCGAGTCGTGGCGAACACGTTCAGCGTCTCGATGTGGTTCCCGTACATGTGGTAGTAGAACTGCAGACAGCTGAAGTCCTCCCCGGGCAGGGTTGGGCTCCACAGCCGCGCGACATCGCCGTGCCGCCTCGGTGCGGACGTCTCAATGAACATGTACTTTCCTGTGATGAACATCAGAATGATACTTGTTACATGAGGGCCTGCATGGAGGGGGGGGGGGGGGTCCCGACAACGCTCTACGCTAAATTCGGAGGGCCGGCTACGTAATACGCTAAATTCAGAAAGCCTCCCTATGCTCTACGCTAAATTCAGAAAGCCCCCCCCCCCCTACGCTCTACGCTAAATAATGGACTGGTCGGCAACGCTATACGTAAAATTAAAACGGTCGATTACGCTCTACGTAAAAGGGGCATGCAGGCCCTCTTACATATTTAAAGGTGGCCTAAGCATTATTAGGGCGTTGAAAGTCATATTTTCAAAATCAATTTTGTAGTGATTTCTATCCATAGTAAGTTTAAATGACAGCATCCCACTGCATATCGACCATCATGTGGCAAAGATGTGATGTCGATGTGTGGTGGGAACTCGTCAAATCATGTACATAGTGGGCCTGATTTCTGTTTTTACATGTTAGCTACGCACCTTCATCAGTTCCATATGTGTGGTCGGTGGAGGGTCCACTGTTAGCCGAACCAATCAGGCCGCTTGCCTGTATCCAGTCAAAGTCGTCATCAGTACCTTGTGTGAACCCACAAAGGTCAGCGGGCTGGAAATCACAGTTCAGCTGCGCGGCTAAGACAACGAAGAAAAACTAACATTAGGAATGATTCGATGCAATCCAATAGAGTGCAATGCAATCTATATAGGTGGAGTCGTGTGGCGTAGTGACATGTCGACAGGGTGTTCGGCTCAGAACCCAGCGGTCCCGGGTTCAAATCCCCTGCCGCCACCGATATAGTGCCCTTTGGTAAAGACACTTTTTTCACTCCAGGTGCAATAATGGGTATATTGAAGTTTTGAAAAACTTGTGCAGTGTCACGTCGTCCCTGTCAGTCAAAAAGCAAAAAAGCAACAAAAATAGATAAATTGCAATTCAAACAAACGAAAGCTTTTACATGCTTTTTAGACTCCAGGGTATCATTTGTACACGCATGCGTCGCGTGCGTCTAGAAATCAGATGGACACAAGCAAATAATACGTCACATACTACAAAGACGCCACCTGGCGGCAAGAACAAGCAGTTGCCGTAATGATAAACTAGGTAACAACTTACAGTCGATCGTCTAAGTTATGCAATAAGGGCCTAATTTTAGTATACATGGCGTGAATTCCGGAAATTGGAAGTGAGTCGACATGGGTACAGAGGCTGCACGCAGGAGTAGCAAATAGAATTATAAAGTAGCAACACTTTCGCCGTTTTTGAGTATTATTTATTCGCCTTTGATTAATTCATTAGTTAAATGTCACTTTGATTATAATAGTTCTATTCTTTATTTTTTAAAAACGTACCTGTCAATACGTAGAAGGTGAAAAAGATGGCTAAATAAACGGTCCACCGCTGGCAAACGCGTCTGGCGTCCATTTTGTACGAAGTCCCAATCTAACAAAGATACAAATCAACAACTTGAAGGCTTGCTAGATTGCGAGAGAATCTTTTTTGAAAAGAATGACTAGTTTTGCAGTTGTAGTTTTTTTCATATTCTTCACCTCGAATTTCGTATACAAGCCTCTTTTTGTCAAGATTTCTGTAGACTATGAATTACAAATAACTGTGGTCATTAATTTTCAGGCGACGTCGTTATGAAAATCAGTAACTACGTGGTGAGAAAAACAATGGTGCACTGTGATCAGAGCTGTGTGGGTTGTCTTCCTCATGCCATGAATCGGCATAAAATCTTCGAAAATATTCAATAATGATTCACATTCTCTTCGCATTTCAACTAAAACAACCAAAGGCAGCTCAATTGTATATGATTTCGCCACTTCTCTTTCACCTAACGTTACTGTATGTTGCCTGCAAAGTAATGATCATACTGATTTGAATTTTTGTATAGACATACATGAAAGACTTAATACAAGGCTTTATAATAATGCCCGAAATTTGAGTTGTGCACCTTATTTCTTAGTGAATGTATTGACCACTCTCCGTACACAAGACAGCAATTCACCACATATAATCGTAAAGTGAAATAGATTGTATCGTTAATTCTGGCATTTCTAACAAATGGGAAACAAGCCCGAAATACCTGACACGAGATGCGTGCAGTTCACGTGATCGGCGCATGCTCGATTGCTGATTGGTCAAAATCTAGAATTTAAAAATGCGCCAGCCTCGGTATCGTTTTACGTCTGCTGGACCGCAAGACTAGTAATTCTGACGCAAATTGAAGCATTTTTTCGTGTCTTTGCTTGGCGATAGTTCCGCTGTTTACACGATTAAGCTCGGCAATGCTTACAATCCTGAACTTTTCTGTTATCAACAAACTCATATAACTTGATCATACGTTTAGTAAAAGCTACTTCGATTTAGTAAAATCTACTTCGAATTTCAACGACATGAAATATCATTTTTGTGATTTGTCATCTTGTTTATATTCGATAGGTGCTTTTGAAAATGAACTGAAATAATGTACAATCGGACAAAACGGAACACAGTAGGCTAAAACAACTTACTTAGTTTCCAGCGAGCCCAGAACACCGCGACGTTCCTTCCGTGTTGGTGTTCCAAAGAAAATGAAAGGGCGTTGTCCAAGCACGGAATCTTCTCCCTACGATAGGCCGGTTCAACCAACCGACGTGCCTAATACAAAAGAGCTTGGTTTGTTATCTTCCCTCGTGTTTTTAACATCCAATCAACATGTCCCTTACTTAGATGCGCTGGTATGAGGATTCTATGTTGCTGCGAAGCTGCCAATGTATAATTCACCAAGGAATTTCATCAATTCTCAATAGAGACGCAGTATTATAGCCTTGCTGGCACATCAACGTAGTATATCTAGCTTCTGACAACGAGCAAAATGTATAACATTTTACAAAAATAAGCGATGGCAAAATCTTTCTTTTAATCGTACATCACACATTACAATTAGGTTTCACACTGCAAAAGTTTATGGCAACAAGTTGGACAAAGAACTGCGTGAGACATTGAAACGCACGTCGTGTTTTGATTAAATTGTTGAATAGCCACGTGTCCTGCTTCAAACTGACTGTTGTTGGGTAGAATTGCTATTTTTAGATAGCTTCAGGAAAATTCTATGAAATTAGTTGAACTTTTTTTGGTTCATTTGGTGGTCGATGTCAATTACGCCTGCGTAGAAAAGCGATCAGAGCAGCAAACTTATAGGACAGAATTATTTAAATTAGTAGGGTGTGCAGTGGTACATGTATTCTTATGACATCTTTCTGGCCGGCGGAACATTCGTAAAATTGAAGTATTCATTCGCAACATACTGGCCTTGCAGTGGTTCAGAAGAACGATAGGCGTCGCTGTTGATCCACGTGGTAAGGTGGTTGTAGCTGGCGTCGGTGACAATTTATCCGGACCAGCAGGGGCGTTTGACCCTCCTCGTTCCCAGAGCACTGGCTCACCAGAATGCCCAGAACGAGGCAATGGTTGACGATAGAAAACAGCTGCATCTTTTCAACTCAACTAGACCTGCACAGGAAGACACAAAGGCAAAAAACACAGCTTTTATCAGCTTAGCTTATGCTCTGACTAAGGTCTTCAACAACTTTTTGAGTAATCATAGTTTGGATTCTACTGTAGAAAAAATCAAAGTCAAGGAAACACATAGGTCTTACCTTGTAATACGCTGTCTTCAAGATCGAACACACGTGTAGATGTGGCAATGTGGCCCTGAATTGCACATTTATACTATCACAAAAGCCACGGAAAAATAAAGTACTCTATAATCGACAGATGGTGAACTTTACTGATGGCAATGTGTCTCAAAGGACAGTGTGAGTCGGCAAATTCATGACTACGAAATATGAGAAGTGAATTAGTATTTATGGCCTTTTTATGGTTTAGCTGCCCTTAACACGGACGAATGAGTGCAATAATTACAAGTGCCATCATAGCTGAGAGTACTTGAGCTACCATATTAATGTTTACCAACGAATAGAATAGTTGAAAACGCTTGTTATTATAACAATATTATAAACTTTATTGATGTTTGCCAGCACTTAAAATCAAATTTGTATTTTACTCACGAATATCTGTCCGGGGTTTGAGGTAGATATAGTTGTTTGGCAGGGAAAAAAACTTGTGTTGTCCCTGATCGATATCACTTCCTTCTGATTAGTAAGTTTTTCCCTAGTAATTGTGCCCGTGGGTAAAAACTAAACTGTAGTTTCTGCACTTTTTAGAGATAGTGTCAACAGAACATACGTAAACGAGCTAGGACAATAACACATATCGAATACTAACGTTAGTACTGAAAAGTAAGCTATCTAAGTAGCTACCATATACGTCAGGCCTTAAGCTTAGGGCACTTATTGTCTTCCTGTTTAATCACAGATCAAAAAGTGAGCATCCGGACGAGATTATACTTAGGGCCCGAACGTGTCAAGTTAATCATTGATATTGGTCTGGAGTTTACAAAAACTTAGCCACAGTATTTGAAAAGTTAAACCTAAGTGGGGTCTGATTTCATTGACATGAAAATATGCTTCATGGGCTCTAAAACGTCCTTAGATGTATATTTTGAGATATAGGAGAAATGGCGTTAAAACGATAGGAAGATTCGTAGACGAATGAATTGAAAGAGAAGTCTACAGCGACCCAAGTAAGCTGCTTGACCGAAATGAATCAGGAAAGTAGCTACAAGTATCATATCCGTTACTCCTTGAGGGCACTTGCTGCCTTCCTCTCCTTTCAATCATAGAGAACCAAATGCCCCCAAGCAGGATATTTGTGAGATTAGATTAAACATGTACGCGGCCTTGTCGATATTAGTCTAGTTTTTTGCATAGATTTTTGGGTATATTCATGTCCGTATGAGTTCCGTATTGACATTTTTTCGTCTTAGGTAAAGTTTGCGGCCAAAAATTAGTTTTCTTTTTCCATTGTTTGATAACCAGACTGCACAAGGATGGGCCAATTCAAAAGATACCTTCTTCCCCGCAAACTTTACCTAAACCCCAAAAATGTCAATGGCCTCCAGCACTGCCGGTTTCCTCCAGGCCTTCCCGTGTTGTAATCACAAAGATCGGAACTCAGGATGTGCAGAGGAACATTATTATTAGTCTGCCAATGGAATGACGCATGGGCAGAGAAGTTGAAAGGAGCCCCGGCTGTGACAGACTTCATTCGCTTCACCGTGGACACTGTTCGCAGGTAAGACACGCCTTGATGATTTTGTCACTTTTGCAATACTGTGAGAGAAACATTTAGTAACATTATACTGCTAGAGATGTGACATGTCCCTGTGGCTCAACTGGTAGCAGCCTCACAGTTGAGCTCTTGGATCCATTCAATTGCTAACTTTGAGACCAGCTTTAAGCCCCGGGTAGGAAATTTCGGTCAGGATTGCACCGTCTATTTAATGCTAGGGTCACATGTCCTAACCGGGGCCCGGCCGGGCTGTTTGCGGAAACGAAAAATCAAAGTGTGTCAATAGATTTGCACAAGCTATGTATGCTCTTAAATAATTTTGGGTACGTTTTGTGTTTTTGTTGTCTTTTACATCATACTTTTCGTTCCCAAAGACTGCCCGGCCGGGCCCCGGATTGGAAATGTGACCCTAGCATAAAGGGAGTCCCGCGTTCGAGGGGGTGCATCGAGCACGTTAAAGGAGAAGGATTTGCTACCTTTCCCTGTAGAAATACACCCTGCTACTCAAACAGTAAATAAACCTACTGCCATAGATGTGCCACCATGCACTACATGGGTCTGAACGATACTGTTTGACTGAAAACTGCCAAATCTTTATTTTCAGATTTCTGCTTGGTCTCATTCAATTTGCTGACTGCACCGGATCAGTGTCAAGCACCGGCACGCTAGCACCGGTCCTGCGGGCAGAACAGCCAAGAGTTCCGCCGACCACTCATCAGCGCTCACGGTCCGGAGAAGGGACCATTTCTATTGAAGGTAATTCTTTCAAACACAGACTGAAATTCAATCGCGAATTCAACGTCCATCGTGACATTGCTAGCGTTCTGTTCAATTCAACACCGACAACGCAACTGGCACTATAATACCAAACGAATTACCAAAATACGAACCTGGTCAAGGGTCGGCTTAGGGGTAGGGGTGTTCTACTGGGCCCAGTCTGCTAAGGCCTCTTTCTGTTAGCCTGTCTTTTTTGCTGACATGTCGCGTTATCGGAGCGGACTAATTAAGCCAAGCCCGTAAAACCACCCCGAGCGCGATAATCTGCCTGGGCGGACGGCACCATTCCCAGCGCCGTACAGATACCGGGGAGCTTCCGATGGTATTGTTACTAGGCTACCGTAATACCTAACATTGAAAAAAGGGATTTGATGTACCTCTCTGACTCCTGAACAAATCTACCTTTTTACACTGGAAAAGTACGGTCTTAGATCATAAAGATCTTCCTCTGGTATAATACACGTATAACTACTTGCAGGGAGCAAATATATAAATCAAGACACTTTGAATAATCAAATTCTGGTTCTAGACTACATAGACACGTGAGACACTAAGAAGAACCTGCAAAAATTGACATATTTTGAAATTTAAAATTCAGATCTTTAATTCAAAATCAAAAGATAAGATTCAAACTTGAAATCTAAAACTTAAGATTCAAATTCAAATCTAAGATCTAAAATTTCAGACCTTGAATCTGAAATAATCTGAATTCTAAAGTCACAAATTACAAGTGAAAATTGAAATTTAGAAAATCTAAGAAAATTTTAAACATACATTATTAAGAATATTTGCAAAATTTAAGATCTGAATTGAATTCAAAATTAGAATTATAAGTTTTTCGACATTAAAATATAAATGCCCAAAATGAAGTTAATATTTCAATCTAAATGTGCCGTTTTCATCTTTGTCGCTTTGGCAATGTCATCCAATCCCTTAGCAGATCGGAATTGCTTTTCTACATGTGAAAGGAAAGCACAGTGGAAGCTTTGCTTTCTTGTCAACGAAACGGAAATTGCTGGTAGTCAGCACCGCTACGCATACACTGGCCGCTACACCTACTACTACTACTATACGCGCAGGATACAATGTATTTTATGTTACAAAGCTCACAATCATTCATCTGAAATTCTAGATAGCACAAAAGGCAAATGTTTTTCGGGAACGGAGATGCTGCTATTAAAAGGTCTACAATTCGGAATGCTATCGTCGCAAAAACTAGCAGTCATCGACAACTCTTCACTTACCACTCTTTCTCTTATAGAGGCAGGAATAACCGGACTTAACAGTGGCACATTTAAAGACTTCATTGAGTTACAAACATTGTATGTGGATTACAACATGTTAACACACATACCAGGAGACTGGTACAGTGGGTCAAACTCGCGCGACAAAAACCATCTCTACAAGCTGTCTATGTCTTACAACAACATCTCCAGTTTAGACCGCGGATGTTTTGAAAGTCTAGCCAGCCTTCAGAAGTTATACCTGCAGGGTAACGTCTTGCTAGAAGTACGTAGCGAGTGGTTTCTCGGACTGAGTGGGTTGCGAGACCTCTTCCTCAGTAAAAGCAAAATCAGAACAATTCCGTCCGACGCTTTTGAATATTTGAAAGGGTTGGAGACTCTGGATCTAACGTATAACGACTTGATATGTCTGCATAAAAATGCACTTCGTACACCAGAAAAAATAATGGCAGTCAAACTTAGTGGGAACAATTCTATTGACGGCTTAGGTAATGCGCATAAGTCGGCATGGGATGTGTTGTTAGCAACCTGTTACAAAAGAACAAGGCAGTGGATAAGATTTCAGGTGTTTGATATGGTTTTACACATCAACTATGAAGGCACTGAAGACAGATTTGACGTTGACTGGTACAGCTTGTTAGATGGCGAGCGGAACGTCGAAGAATGGACTGATAGGTGTGGTTTATTGTCGGAAGAAATTCGGTTGGGTCATTTGACGATTTTACCTCCTTTCGTCATCATTGCACAGAACGGTGAAGCACAAGGGCAGGAGTCTTTTTCAACTCGTTGTATGAAGGCATGGAAAGAGTCAGATGGTATAACTTTGGGTTTAAATGGTGAATCGAGTTTGCGACTTTCCGGTGTAGAAGCAAGGCACGGATCCCACAAAGAAAATGGCTTAAGCGTTGTGGCAAATTCTATAAGGAAAGAAAAGAGTGGCGGAAATAATGTTGTACCACTAGTACCGTGTTACGCTATCATTCATGATCAGAAGCAGACGTCCTTTCTTGTGAATGTATCCGACACAAAAGAATCGCAATGTTTTCAAGCAATTTCCCTCACGTCGATAGATGCAAGATTTACGAACACTGCAAACGGTACTGACAACAAAATGAGTAGACTAGAAAATACGTCATCTTCTCTGTTAAATATAAGTGTCCAAACACATCACTTGCTTAATGATAGAGAGTGGGTGACGCCCGGAGTACCACTATTTTCTCTCACTCAAAGTAACGTAACTCTAAAGAGTGCTACAGATTTAACGACTGTGATAGTAAGTTCTGTAGTTGCGAGTCATCTTATAGCGCTATGTTTAGCAATGTGTTACTACCGAAAAAGAAGTAGAAACAACCAAAATCGTAACTGCAACAGAGCCAGAGACAACAGCCAACCAAATCATCCTCTTGCAAATGTTAAGCATATCCAAAGGTTCCTACATAGCAACCCTATGTACGAAGGTAATTCACGACAAACGTGTGCGACTGACTCCCGACAAACAGACGACAATACGTACAACCAGATAGACGAGGATGAAGTGTACGTTCCAACTGGACACGACTATTCTCAAATAAACGATGAAGACATTCGTGGTTCTTCTGAACAGGCCCCAGAAAACGAGAACCCTGATAATGATGACTCCTTGACTTTCTACGCTGCTACATTAGCTAATATTGAGTTGTCAACAGCTGAAAACGTTGCCGCGAATACAACAGTTTATCAGACAGCTACAGAGACTGTGGTTTCCGTGCATCGTGAAATGGAGGGACTAGATAATGACACCAAGCACGTCGATCGAGATGAGACAGCTTATGACACAACCAGCCGTGCAAATGTACAAACTGGCACGGACATTTACACACAAGAAGCATCGCGCCATGTTGTCACAACTATGGACGAATAGGAACGATTTGTGTCCAGGGAGCCAGAAAAACAGGTCAAGAGACCTGAGTGTGTCCGCTGGTTAAATAGATAAATGAAAATGAAATGAACAGCAGACGGAAGATTCAGACATTGTTAGGGAATTGCCATGAACATCATCATACTCTAACACCTGTCAAAAATCCATAGATGTTGAGTTTCATACCATGAATGGCGCCATTTGGTAAACCGTGACTATAATGCCTAATGAATGCATGTACATGCATTGTAGATAAAGCATCTAAATTTAGACTCTAGAAAATAGTACGTTTGAGGTGATGTAGGAAAAGGTTTATTGTTTTCTTTAGAAAAATGTTTGGGGAGACTTATGTTGAAGTACTTAAATGTTATTCTGTGCATATCACACTGAATGGAAACATTGATAGATATATACTCATACAGCAATGTACGGGTCATGCCTGTGTAGTAAGCAATTTCGGGTTCACTTTTTTGCTCGCAATGTATATGAATACAGTTTTATTTGCAAACCTAGTAACTTTGTACCATGGCAAAATTTCAATGATGCTATCTACAGCTACAGTTGTAAATAAAGTCTTGTTGTCATTGAAGTAGAACATGTTTTGTTGTATTTTTATCTATGTGTGACAAGATACAGATAGTTTTTTATGATGAAGTTTTTATTGCAAATTCTTTCCCGTGGGCTAATATGCTAAATAGCATGGAAAGACCTCTCTGTCCTCTCAGTCCTCAATAGTCGCGCAATAACGTTATTCTTCTTCTGTATAACAATATAGCATGTGTCTACTCTAGTCTAGAGGCTCACTCTAAATTCTAACTCACTTATTGAGTTCGACTTCTTCTTCTTAGACAGTGGAAGACGAATGATCCACTTTTTATGTAATGACTGAAATAAGAACCTCATTTGCACGAATCATGTCATTTGACCAAGGAGGTTAAAAATAACCTCCTTGATTTGACCAACTTCTCTACCCAAATAACACAAGTTGTTCAAAGTATGAGTCTTATCCTATCAAATGAGGCTATGGTACCATTTCCTCATAAATTATGTAATAATTGCCCTCATTTGCATGATTTATGTCTGTATGTCCAGATTTACTTACTTTCGAAATGCAACAAGAACGACATCTGCATCATTTCCCCTAAATCATGACCATAGCATGTCCAGAACATGAGATATCAAAACCGGAAGTTCCGATGCAGTATCATAGCAAGCCGCTTGGCGGCCCAAAGTCATCACGAAGTCTCAAGACGACCTACTCACATACCAAGTATCAAGACAATCCATCCAGGTATTCTGAATTATTGTGTTCACACACACACACACAAACACACAAACACACACACACACACACACACACACACACACACACATACATACACATACACATACACATACACACACACACTCACACTCACACACACACACACACACACACACACACACACAAGCAGACACACACACAGACGCTGACGGAAACATAACCTTCTCGGCGTAGGTAATAATGATATATGTTTGAAAACCTAACCAAATCATTTGTTGTCGTATATTTGCTAGCGACTTGTTTGGAGCTGCTTTCGTCTTTCGAACGGGATATGAAATGGGGGTCCCGTGATCGAGGAGGTGCCTCGAAGACGAATTTAAAAGGCACAACAACAGCCTCATTACACAGATGGGCATCTACTGGCTGTACTTCAGATGAATAAGCCAATGCAGTCTAGAACAAACAATAGTGTGCCAAGGTTCGGATGTCAAAGGTTACCCAGTCCACCCGGAAGTATCGGTTCCGAAACCATTGCTTCTAGTTTCGGTCGGGCCGTTTTCTTCCTCTTTTAGTCCTGATCATGGAAGCCCTGGAATCCGAGCTGACCTGTCCCGTGTGTCTTGACCTGTTTGAGGACCCCCTGCAGCTGCCCTGTCAGCATAACCTGTGCCGGAGGTGCTTTGACAACATCTGCAGGTAAACTTAACACCTTGAGCTTCGTAACCTTAAGGGGGGAGGGTGGCGATGATGGTATTCTAATACGCACTAATGTGGAGTTTTCTTTTCTGTTTGGCCTAATTGTAAAGATTGTAGTGTCATAAGGGTATTCTTAACTTCGTAACAGTGTCATATGTTCCACTACTCACAGACAACATTAACGTACCATAATTGCCAGTGAACTTGATATTAATAAGGGGACAAGAGCGTACGTTGGCAGCCATCTTTTACGCAATGCATACTTATATTTTCTGTTTTACATACTTGTAAAGCTTGCAGTGACATACATGACATAAGGATATTCTTTACTTCCTAACACAGTGTCAAATGTTCCATATATATCTGACAAACAACGTAAATGTACCTAAGATACACTGAACCTGATGAACTAAAGTAGTCCCAAAAGGACAACGGCAAACGTTGGTCGCCATGTTTTACACACAGTTGTCAACTTTCTATTCCGTGTTCGAAAGAAGCGCTGAAAGGGCTAGAATTTTCGTCTTACGAGTAGTTTTTCAACGTCTTAAATTAGGACTCTTAAGAAGCCTGGCGACGAGACCGAAGCTGCGGCAGAGCCTGACAAGGAAAGTGAGTCTCCGGGTTCTCCCTCCCAGCCTTCAGACCATGACGTCACTCGGAAAGAGCCCTTCCAGTGCCCCACATGTCGAGAGGAAGTCGACCTCGGCTTTGGCGGAGCAGCAGCAACTCCGAGAAGGAACCTCCTCCTCCAGAACATCGTGGAGCGGTACCGCAAGGCCGCAGGTGGCGGGGAGGGGGAGGCTCTCCCCTGCCAGATCTGTGAGGACGAGCCGCCCTCCCCGGCTGTGAAGCTCTGTGTCCAGTGTGGCGTGAAGTATTGCGAGTCGTGTCTGGGCAGCTACCATCCCAAGAAAGGTGTTTTTGCAAGGCATCAGCTTGTGGAACCGACGTCTGAGAAGAAAATAGTCATGTGTTTGGAACATGAGGACGAGAAGGTAACGTGACAAGGACCCGTGGTTATATATGGTCGCGGCATTGTTTATACGTCACTTGGACACAAAGTTATTTGTATAAATAAATAAGAAGTGTGAAAAAGCATTGCATTAACTATAGTATCAATACGGAGACAGCAAAATGTTAAACGATAGATTTGTTGTTTGCAGGTGCACATTAAAGTATTATATTTAGCTATGGTACGGCAGAGAAAAGACAAGTATATTGAATAGATAATGGGGAATTTTTGAAGCATATTCAACAGTCATCAAAAGTATACCATTTATCATGATCCAGGTGAACTTGGTGTGCATGGTGTGTGAGGTGCCCATTTGTCAACTCTGCAAGCTGGTAGGGGAACACAGAGAACATGACGTGGCAGCACTGTCCACACAGTACAATGTGAAGAAGGTAATATGTTCATGTACGGATAAATATGCACAATGTACTGTCATTATACGTTCTTCCAAGAACATAACAATAATAGTTTTTTTCTCTCTTCCATCGCCCTGACGATTTGTCTTAGGTTTTGTCAGACACCTTTCTAGCAAATAACAAACAAACAAACAAAGAGACAACGATATTAAATAGTGTTGTTATGTTGTGGGGTGCTAACTGTATGATGTTGATGTAACAGTACAATGATTTCGCCGACAACGTTTGTGTAATACTTCCAACAAATGATAACAAATGATTTAAACCCTTCATGGCAGGAGCACCTCGCCAGCAACGTGTTGAATCTGAAGTCCTGGATGTCAAATCTGGAAACATTCATCAATGACTTGGACGGTATGAAAAAGCAAGTCAAGGTAATCATGATACTTGCCTTTTCATTACAATTTCACAAACGTTCTGAAAGTGAAATATATGCTTTAATGTTTGTGTTAATGCTTTGACAGTTTGTAGTAGTAGTAAGGGTATGAAGCATAACGTCATATATGCAAATATGTGCATGAGGTAGAGTGTCTTTATAGTCGTCTGTATGTATTGCATAGCTTGTTCATGTGTACATCCTTGTACTACGAAATTATGACTTTGTAGAAAGGAGGGGAGAAAATGCGAGAGAAAATCAACGCAGCCGTGGACGAACTGGTCAGCATTCTTCAAGAGAGACGCGATACCATGCTTGAGAAGAGTCGTGACATCGAGAAAGGCAAGACGGACAAGTTGGAGCAGGAAGAAACTAAAAGAAAGGACGAGCTAAAGACGTGTAAGGCCGTCACATCATATGCAGATGAAGTGGCTAAGGAAACTGACCAAGCTTGCTTTTTACAGGTATGTCTCATCTACTTGGAGTTCGGTTCGATAAAAGTAGATAAAAATCTAAATGGTCTGAAATGTACTGTGCATAATGTAACATATGATAATAAATGTTCACGTGCAAAATGTTGTAAACCACTACTCGAGCTCGTCTCATACATTCATATTTCATTGTTTCAGGCTGTCAAAGCTACAAACGACAGGTAAGCATGTCGGAGATAGATGAGTATTTTTCTTCCTTCGACTATTTCATGCATATGGCGTTACATCAGCAGTTACATTAACCTGCAACGTGACAAATACGAATTCATTCAAGTATAGCTTACTGAGGAAGCATAATCATAAAGAAACATATGACGTTCGGAATTTTAAAGCTTCGCTGATTATATTCATATGTATTCAGGGTAACCAACATCACACCTACAGAGGATCTGCTTGAAATTCCATGTGATGGAGAGTTCCCGTCTCCAGATTTCAGCGATGTTGCGGAGGTCTTAAGAAAGCTGTATGTTTCTCAAGCACCAGGTAATCATCGATGTTTTAAATATTTGGAGAAAAAGCAAGACTTATTCTCCTTTTATTTCAGTTTGTTCCTTTAATGCACGATATACGTGATTCAGCTATATTCTCTTTTGCTTCAATGCATATTTTACTACTCTAATGTAACTGATACATACAGTGCAAAAATTAAATTTCCCAAACAGCAACTGAAAGGTTTGACAAGCTTTCTATATGATGAATATGGCCTCTTCGTTTATGTTGATTCTATATATTTTTGTTTGTTGATTCTATGTGTGATTGCTTACAGCTTTTGCAGATACATGTACATTTTTATACAGATGTTTGTTTTGAAACTAAATGTGCATTTTTCCTACAGAACAGACGAAGTTTCTAGACCACACACTGGATGGCACTAACATTGTCCTTCACTGGGAAGATGCCGAAAGTGCAAACTTAGGACCAAGTCCTCAGTACGAACTACAGTGGCAGAAAGAGGGTGATGGAGACCAGTGGATCACTGTATCCGACATTCAGGGATCCCAGTACGTCGTTACTCCTCCCGAAGGGTCATGTGTGATTGTGTGCCAAGTGCGAGGTTTCCATACAGCGGCAAAGGACAGAGTATACGGGCCTTGGAGTGAGTCACTGCGCTTAAAGATTGGTATGTTGGTGAATCATCATTTTGTGTACGACTTTTTGTTGACGGTTGATCGAGTTTGTTCACAGTGTAGCCAACGATCATTTTGATAACACCTACAGCTAACCAACATATTTGCGCTTTATTCTGAAATGATATTTTGTTTTTGTAACCCGCATAAGCTTTACGTTATGTAGATATTTTTGTTCACATCATTTCTTAAGGACTGTCCTATATTCACATGTTTATAAAGCAAACATTTTTGATTAGGTCTGCAGAATACCGCCAACGACTACAAGATATCAGTTTCATCGGAAGAAAGTGGGAACACTGGTTCAACTCTTTTGGATGGAAGGGATGATACATACTGGCTTAGTAATGGCCAGAAGGGAATGGTAATTATTACATGTCCAACGACATCTTTGGTCTTGTTGATATTTCTTGTTTTTTTTTTTTATTACTATAAGATGAGATGCGTTAGGTATTTTCAGTTTTTTCTGCACTGCTTAGCATACTGTATGACCCAGATATGTCCTATTCAATCACAGCACTGGATCAGACTGGAAATGAAAAAGGAGGCCGGTCATGTGCAAAGTCTTGCCATGAAGCTTGTTCCCAAGCTGGTTGGCGGATGGGATCCATCCTACAGACCCGCTGACGTGGCTGTGTACGGCGGAGACAACTTTGGAGATCTGAGTCTTGTTTCCGAGGTCAACATCGGCGACAACGACGATGACGTGACCCTGCTACGGAACCTGGACAAGGTATGGCTTTAATTATGTCTTCCTACATAACTCGTAAGTTGTAACAAAAACCATATTATTTGATTGATTGTTTCTTGAGGGAGAAACGTGCACTGACTTGGCATTTGTTTGACAAATAATTTCATCAGGTTGGTGAATGACTGAATCACGAAGTTTATTCACAACCAAAAAGTTACAACAGCCGACGTTTCGGTGACCGTCTATCACATTTCATAGGGCAATAATGGCTGGTTCTGTCTAGGCGTGGCTGCTGCGACCACATTCTTAACACAGTAGCAGAGGCATCTAGCTGCAGTTCAAAGTAGTCATTCTTGCCCCGAGCAAGACGAAAGACGGTCACCTAAACGTCTGCTTTCGGAACTCTTTGGTTTGAAGAATTTGTTATCTTCCGCAAATACTGTTTTTTCAAGAGAGGTCTTCACCTCTTCAGTTACTCATTTGTCACGAAAACCGACGTGGACGTTTAACGTCTGTAACAATTTTTCATTTTTTTCCTGTAGGTGTATCGGTGTTTGGAACTTAAGATCGACCGAGCCAACCCCGCACGAGGGATGAATTGCATCGTATGTCAGTTGAGCGTTCATGGAATGATTGTCACTAAAGTGTAAAGTAATATTCCATACTGATGATTTCCACCATTGCCTTTTATGAAAGTATCTCTTTTTTTAATTGAGTGCACGTAGTATTCATCTGTATTTAATGTGTTAAGACTAGAAAGTCAAAACTGAGTAGCAACTACCTGCTTGTAGCAATATATTATTTGTTTTTGGACATGTTCTGACTATCTTTTGCTTGTATATCAATGTGAGCAAACTTAGCAACTTTATACGATGGCAAAAGTTCAATGAGGCAAACCACAGCACATGACATTTGTATAAATTAAGCATTGTCGTCACTGAAGTAGAACATGTCTACCATCCCAAATTGAACGTTTAGGATAGTTGATATAATCGATTACCCTGAAAATAACCTTCCAAATTTGAAAGAAAGTAAAGATATGTCAAAATGGCGACAAAGACTGCTAAACTTTCGTGGGTGAAACTGGTTTTGGCTCCTATCCTTAGTAACGCCACAGTGGCTTTCTTTATTGATGACATGCTCTGGACTCCCCAAAACTGATGCGAGCCCGAAACGAGAAAAAATGCCTACTTTCTTGAATCTAAGTGATGACGAGGGTTATGAAACTAGTAAAGGAGACCACAAAACATAGTCGACAATAAATCCTTTATCATTTCTCTTTCATTATTAGGTAAGTTGTCTTATTTCAACAGCTAGTGGTGTAACAAAAAACAACTTATATTGCATCGTTGAGTAAACCACATACCTTACAGCATTTCTAAATGAAAATGGGGGTGTATTGATACAGAAATAGACAAAGACACCATCGCATTTGTTGAAAGTCTTTTTACACAAAATAGAATTGAACTTATGACTTGGAACGCCCTATAGAACGCGAAAATTCGAATGAAATGTACCATCGACCAGTTATATTGTAAAAATACAAAGGAAACCCGTCTTTTGTGACCTTTTATCTCATACTTGTTTGTAGAATTTTCACTTTAGATCATTTCATTATGAAAGAGAAAGTCAAATAAGCCTAAAAATGCAAGTCCCTTTCCGAGCCTTTGGCTATTTCCCCATTCCCGAAAAGACAGAAATTTGGCTATTTGGCAGTCATCTAAGCCACTTTTCTAGATGTCAGGGTCTCATAGGGTACTAGTATATCATCCCGACTTGTAAAGATGTGAAAATAAGAAAGGCATTAGGTTTAAAGCCAGTGAACACTTTTTCAAACATGCTCGGACGTCTTTAGGTAAATTTTTAGGCGTAGCGCGAGGAGACCTATGGAATGTATTGGCCACCCGTCGAAGCGCCACCTACATTGTACATCCATGTAAAATCACTTCTTCTATGTAACGAGTAGGTTATATATATGGTCAAAATCCGTTATCCCTTAACAACTGTCCATATGCTCATATGGGTTGAGGGACTGTCGGTGAAGCCTGGAAGAAAATTCTAAACGTTTACCCCATTTACTTGGAGATTAGGTAGGTTGTCTAGTTTCAGAAGACAGTGTAGCAATCTCACTTCTATATCACCAGGAGGTAAATTCGTTATGTCTGGAAGATATTGCAACAAGCTAGCATAACGTCCCTTTTTATTTAAAAACAAGTTATTCATGTCCGAAGGTCAAAACTAAACACCCACTGCAGTTCCAAACAAGCCGCTAGGAGGCCAAACTTACACAACTTACTTCCTGTGGCATGAACTATCTACCACACAAAAATCATGACCATAGCACTTTCAGAAAATATGCCCCCAAATTTTGAAGCTCCGCTGTAGTACCTTAGGTACCCGCTAGAAGGCCCATTATCGAACTTAACCTTCATTTCAGTAAACCCTACCCATCCACTAAATATCATACAGAGCCATCAACAGCTTCTCGAGTTATCCTGGCGACATACAAACACAGAAACGTACACAGCTCGCTGCACAACGGCAGGAAAGCGCCAGTTTAACCATTTTCGGACTTGACCTTCGTTCCCACAACCGCTACTCACCTACAAAAATCATGAAGATCCATCAACGTTTCCGTCACTTTTTTTTGCCTACATACAAACACTCAAAAATCAATACTGTCATCCTCTTCCTCTCCCTGTTGTAGCGACCGCTATCATCTTATTGATCATTCTGTCGGCTTCCTTCTTGTGTTCTTCTAGTCTAGTCCCAAAGGTCACTGACCACATTGCTAGACGTAACTGCGTCATTGACTGGGAGGGGGCCAAGGTAATCGACAGTTTAATCTTAGTTTGTCAGATTCTGTATTTCAATGATATCACATATTTTGTGAAATCACGAAAAAATGACCTACTTCTGGTAGCAACTACAGGCTATCAAAACAAGAACCCAAAACTTTGCAGGCACTCATTTAGTAGCTATTGTATGTATCTATATGTTGAAAGAATATTAAACAGAAATATTTTACTGAGCGAGGCTTATGACGTCTTAAAGTTAGGCAAAAATCAAAGTTTTTGTAGCCTTAAAACATCGTATTGTTTTGGGGATGCCCAAGTACTCAAATATACCGGTACATTAACTTCACACCACTTTTCTAGAAGTTTAAGCATCGGTCTAAAACGCTCCTTTTGCGTTTTACGCTAAGTCAAAGCATTTGGCAGTGAGCGTGCTCGAAACTTTGCCAATTTCCATGTTGTCACTGTATGAAAAACTGTCAAAATGGCCCCAAAACTTGATTGGGCTGTTGCCATGGCAACAATGAGTGTTGAGCGAAAAGAAAGCTATTTTCAGGGATTGTGGGCCAAGTACTATCCCTGTGCAAAATATAAGCCAAATCGATTTTTTGACCGTGAGCACTTCTATTGTTTGATCCTGACAGACATTGGCTCTTAAGATCGACAAAGCCAAGGGCATAAGATTGGACTACGGAGGGCCATGCTACATCGTGTGCCAGTTGAAAGCTACTGGACTCATTGTCGCTAAAGTGTAAAATAGGTAAAAAGACTTTCACAATATTGCCTTTCATGAAAGTATTTCTTTTTGAAGGAAGTCCACGTAACGTAACATGACCTATTTACGTGCAGAACCTATTTACGTCCGCTTTGGCTCATGTCCACATGTCGCGGTGTATTATGCCAAAGCCTGTTCTCATGAGCAATAAAGTACATCATAAGTATGATCCTTAGCCATCTCTTTAATTTTTGCACAGCAAAACATAATGGCCATGCGTTTACCACGTGAACGCCACGTGCCGCGCATGTGGGGGAAATTTACAGATAAACATTGTTCTTTTTCCATCGCGTTAAGCAAGTGGCCGGACAGACATAGTGATTTTACTATCACTTGTCTGCAGACTACTTTGGGCAATTACAGTGCATTTTTTCCTGATCTATGTTCTTCAAGCAGAGCGCTAGAAGGGAAAAGATTCAGAAGTGGACGATAATGGGTAACCCTAGCACAATTCTTCATCATATACCTCAGTATAAATACATGCTCGCACGGCGTTAAACAGGCGGAGAAAAACTTACAGACCATGCATTTTCTTGTTAGAAGAGCTGATATTTCTGCCCATGGGTTTGAAATTTGGCTCTGTCCGCGCGGTTTTAAGATAAATACGTTTTGAATAAATCGGACGTTAATTGGTCATATTATATAGGGTTAAGACTAGAAAGACAAGACTGGCTTGAGTTGTAATTGATTACTTGTAGCAGGGTTTGCTTTGTTTTGACATGTTCTGACTTCCCCTTGCTTGTATATATCAACGCCAACGCTTCCTGGTGAACATATTATGAAATTTAACCCATTCGATCTTCAGTCTAATCAAACATAGGAAAGGTTAAAACATTTGATATGTGCTGAAAGCCTTGTGACATCTGTGGAAAATGCAAGTCTTAGAAAATTTTACAGTACTTTCAACGTGAGATTTACAATTAGTTAGTGGTCTTTATTCGTCAAGTTGACACAACAAAAGACTATTATTTTACCAAACACGTGAAAAACTATGAAAACTTTTGTGGCGTCGTTTGGCGTAACGTCAAGGTGTTCGACTCAGAACCCAGCGCTCCCGGGTTCGAATCCCCTGACGCCATCGATGTGTTGTGCCCTTGGGAAACTTCACATAACTTTCCTCACTCCACCCAGGTGTTAAAATGGGGTTATAAAAACCTGAGTGCAGTGCCCAGTCGTCCTTGTCTGCCCAAAAGCGAAATAGAAAAACAAAGCAAAAACAAATATGACGGTCGTATGAGAAGCAACAAAATATTATAAGGGATACAATGCAATGTCTGTCCTTATTGTTGAACACTTAATTTTGTTGATTCGAACAAACATGATTTAAAGCAACGTGATGTATTGTACAGCGTCAGTCATGAGTGTTGTTTCTACTAGTAGTTCTAATTGATCTTGCTATGACTAGGTCGTAAAAAAAGACACCAATCAGACGTTTTCAAATAATCCTACATTTTATTGCATTTTACCATAAGAGGGTGTCTGCATGTAGGGACCAAGAACTCATGAAACAGTACATACTTCTGTACCTATTCACTGTATATAGGGATGTGCAACAGTTATGTACAAACATCAGAAAGATCTATTATTATATATACTCCATATTACAAGCTTTGTGTTCTTCAAAAAAGAGAGGGTGTGGGGAAATGCAGGTCTGTAAAATCCCTCATTTCAAAATACATTTTTGTTCATATACCAAAGCATACAATTGTGTATTAACAGCAAAACCTTCCCTTAAAACTCATATTTTCAACTAAAATTGTTCATTATGTACATTTTCAACCCTGGGTATACAAATACTGGCAACCTTTAGCAGGCAAAAATTCACAAATATTTTGTCATGGATTTTAAAAGGGGGAGGATCTTTTTGTTGGGATTGGTGATTGGCGACAAGAAAAATTAAGACCATTTCTACGACAACAACAAAAATTCTAAACCAATATACATGTATATCTGTTAATTGTTCAATTTGTTCCAAGTCTCATATTTTGCCGTTTGGATATGCTGAGATGAATAATAAAAAATATACACTAAGTAATTTGTTTGACTACACAGTTTTCTTCCAATGGACGGTTAGAGTTAGCATGGCACACTAACGGACGGAGAGTGTTTGTAAACTAACGGACGAAAAGTTTCAAACTAACGGACGGAACGTTTTAAACTATCGGACGGAAAGTTTCAAACTAACGGACGGAAAGTTTTAAACTAACTGACGGAAAGTTTCAAACTAACGGACGGACTGTTTTAAACTAACGGATGGAAAGTTTCAAACTAACGGACGGAATGTTTTAAACTAACGGATGGAAAGTTTCAAACTAACGGACGGAAAGTTTCAAACTAACGGACGGAATGTTTTAAACTAACGGACGGAAAGTTTCAAACTAACGGACGGAATGTTTTAAACTATCGGAGGGAAAGTTTCAAACTATCGGACGGAAAGTTTCAAACTAATGGACGGAAAGTTTCAAACTAACGGATGGAAAGTTTAAAACTAACGGACGGAAAGTTTCAAACTAACGGACGGAAAGTTTCAAACTATCGGACGGAAAGTTTCAAACTAACGGACGGAAAGTTTCAAACTAACGGACGGAAAGTTTCAAACTAACGGACGGAAAGTTTCAAACTAACGGACGGAAACTTTCAAACTAACGGACGGAAACTTTCAAACTACATGTAACAGAGAGTGGAATGTTTTAAACTAACGTAATGGACAGAATGTTGCACACAAAACTTTTCATGGACGGAATTCAATTCATACCAAAAGCAATTATTACGTAGTGCAAGAACAATTCCAATAAAATACAATCTTGTGTGGTGTGTTTTTGAGGAGAGCAAAAAAAAAAAGCTTTTCGCAATGACTTCTAACTTAAGCTACCAAGATATACAGAGGGTCATTTTGAATAATCTTCCAAGTCTGGTTACAAGTTTGGTTACAAAATTTTGTGTATGTAGTCTTCATCATGTAGCAGTAATCAGAGATATTGAATACGCTATAGTTTATGCCCAAATATTGCCTAGTTGTCATAGTATGTTTTGTTTGCAATCACAAACCTCAAAGCAATTTCTGAGAATGAATTAAGTCACATGGACTAGTTTAACATGAAAGAAAACTGGTAAAATGGTCACTGTTATCTGCTCCTATTGCACAAATACTGAACAAGTTGTGCAAAAACTTGTGCACTATTCAAGTCAGACGTGTCCCACTAAGACTGCATAATGATACAAGTGAAGATTGTTAAGTTCTTTCTATATAACAGTACTATATACACTGTAAAAGTCAAAACATTCACACAAGTATTAAACATTACAATTATGGTACAAAGTGTTGTTCAACATTCTAAGTATGTAGTAAGATATTGGTACTATGTAGCATTTCCCCAAAAGAATTTGCTGTCCAATATGCGAAAACTACAATTATTATATGAAGCTTGGAAATGTTCTACTTTTTCACACTGCATAAAGATGTGAAATATCAATGTCTATATTGCCAGACTATTTTTGACAAACGGTATATCTAGATTTATCGTCATTATCATACTTTTGTCATACATTGTGGACTTCTGTTTAGCAGCATTAGTCAGATTTTATAGAGTGGTACCAAATTAGGTACATACAAAGGATACTCTGATGGTGCTGAGTCCTGACTGTTTCACTAAAAATCATTTAAAAGACCAAGAATTATAATAAATACAATATAGATATGATATACTAAAAATAGTTAAGGACGGAACAAAATGATGATTATCATATCTGAGTACGATAAGAAACATGTATTTAATAAGGACGGATGTATTCAATTAATTCATTTTGTTTGGCAAGAAAATGCTTGAGAAAAGAAAATCAAAGACAAGAAAGAAAGAAAGATAGGTTTAAAATTTCGGATATACATGTACAGCATCGTTCTAATATGTACAGCCACATACATACATGTATCTGATTATAAATAAGCACAAAAATACGGAATGCTAAAATTTCAGCCTCTACGCCCTTGCCAAACTGTTGTCTAATGTAGCATTAATGCCAGAAATACTAAGTTAAACCCTCTGCCCCCTAACTACAGTCCACCCTTGTCAAAAACCCCAGTTGTTGCAGGGTGCTAATGTATAGGTCAAGCATGACTAAAGGCAGTGGCCAAGGCATGGCTGCTAGGACATTGAGGGACTGGTATTTGGACAGCCATAATTACCATGAAATTACCATGGCAGTGTGCACTAACCAAGCATTAGTGCTGCATATGTATTTCTGGCATTAATGCTACATTAGACAACAGTTTGGCAAGGGCGAGTGAACAACTTTTTTGACGTAAAGTTGCATAGACCGGTGGTATATAGCAGCAGTTATGCAAGTGATAAAAACAAAACTAAAACCTTCTCTTTTCAAATTGCATCTTCAAAACTGCTGTCTCAGTCAAGTTAACAAACATTCCCTTAAAGACCTGGAAAATTTCAGCTTATTTCAAAAACCTGTGAAGCTAATTCTTTGCTCACAGCTAAGAAGAATAAATAATGATACTGTAAATGAATATAAGTTTGCAGTAGTGATTCAATTTCGTGGTAGAGAGAAAATGGAGTGTTTGCGGTGGTTTTTAGTTCTCGGTTGAAACAAGGTGGTAGGCGGACAGAGGATAGATCAGCCACTTTTGCGGCAGTTTTAAGTCTGCGGCAAAGAGGTTACCGCAAAAGACTCCAAAAATTTAAACACTGCAAATTTGAATGCATTTACAGTACAGCAAGAAGTCGTGTGACCTATGAATGACTCTAAATCAATCAGATGTTCTAGATGCGCATATTAAGTACTTTTGTTCACAGTTTACATTTCCAATTTGGCTTGAACGCAACCATCTCTAAGGGAATGCTGAAACTTTTCACAACTTTTTATACACAAAGTTTCTTGTTTTGTTTGACTGAGACATTATCTTACACCTTTAAAACAGATTTCTATTTACAAATTGTCACAAATAGCGCTATACAAGAGGAGGGAGGAATTTCTCAGTTGTCTGATCTGTGCTGTTGCTCTCTTCTGTACCTATTGTCTCGGATGATGTCTCCGTGTTCGCAGCCTCGGATTCTGAGAAAGTGTTCTCCTTGGACGGAACTTCAGTTGTCTTGGAATTGCTCACGACTTTGTTCCCTGTTTTTGCGGGGAAGTTGTCCACCGTGATTGGCTCTTGTTTCTTTTCTGTAAACAAAAAAGCAGACAATTAAAAAAAAATACAACAATGCCCAAAATTTGCCACATTTTTCTGTATGCATTTCTCTAGCCATACAGAAGCAAACATCTAGCTATAGTACACAAAAAGTCTTTATATTTTCTTGCCTATTTGGACTTGGTATCACTGTACAACAACTTGAAACACGCACTACAATACAAGCAAGAGTGTTTTTGTGTTCTAATTCAATGGATCGCACCGTTGCTACATTGAATGAGAGTGGCCAATTCAAAATACAAATCACACATTTTCAGAAAACCCTAACCTAAACCTCTACTTTCTAAAGGAACACTACTGGAATTCTGGTGTCACTCATAGATATATAAAAATTAGTATACATTGCAATTAACCTTTCTCTTCTAATCCAACTTCTGCTGGTGCTGGATCGACAGCTCCTATTGGTTGCAGTCTTTCCTCTGTAGCCAATGGCGGCCCTTCTTTCTCCTTCACCTTGGACACTTCTGTCTTTTCTCTCTTTAGTTTGTCTGGTGGAAAAATAGGAAGAAATTTAGAAACAAAATAAGCCAAATGAATGAAATTTACTATAATCAATCATTGAATAAAAAGAATCTTTGTACACAACCGGGTTAACCAAGTGATTTATTCATCAACGTTTCAGTGACCGTCTGTCACTTTCCTCAGGGCAATTCTGACTGGTTCACATTGCACTGCAGCACAAGTGTCGCTGTTTATAGATGCGTTCCCAAACAAAAAGTTTTAAAAATAATACATTGTTACAGGATACGGCAAAAAACAATGCAATGATTAACCTCTACTTCTAAAGTTGTGTATGTGTTACACTCCTGTCGATTTCGGACCGCAATGTGGATGAAGAAACATTTCTGCATCAACTGTAGGTCAGAATAAAAAAGACAAAACTGACCATGTTTTGGCGGATGGTCGCTGGACTCGGCCGTGCTCCTCTTACTGCTGAGGCCGTGGCTGGGGTGACCTTTGGCGTGGACGACCTTGCGAGTCTGCACCTGGCCGCGCGTCTTGTGCAGTTTGCCGTCGGTGATCCACTCGTGCTTCATGGCTTCCTCCGCCGTCCACCTCAGGTTAGGGTCCCATCTTAGACACATGGAAGACAAAATTAGTTATATGAAAAATTTTATTGCAAATTCCTGCCCGTAGGCTAATTGCAAGTACATGTACATGTAACACGGAGTGGACGGACAGACAATAATGAACAGTATAACAAATGTCTACTCTAGTCTTAACTACTGCCACTAAGTTCTAACTTATTGAGTTCGACTTCTTTTTCCGAGACTGTGGAAGACGAATGATCCCACTTTTTCTGTGATATGTGGGTTTTGTGATGTTAAGAGGAGAGTAGTTTTCTTTTCGTCTGAAAACGTGGAGAAATTAGGATGAAATATGGTGGCCTCATTAAACAGCTCATTTCTTTCGTTGTCGTAGAATGGGCAACTTGACATTATATCCCTTACTCACTTAAACATTTATAAAAGATCGTAAAAGGAGTTACAATGTCATGTATTTGAAAAGCCACAAATTAAAAATGTAACTTAAGGCCACACCAATTTAATTTCTTGGTTAACGGATTTTTATTTTCCCCCCAAAAAAATTTTTGAAAAAAAAAATTAATGAAAACAGAAGGCTGGGCCAGCCTTCTGTTTTCATGATTTTTTTTTCTAAATTTTTTTTTTTTTGAAAATAAAAATCTGTTAACCAAGAAATGAAATTGGCGTGGCCTAAAGGTAACTTCTGTATATCAACATGGACAAAAGAAAGAAAACTATCATTACCAGGAGTCCTGTTAAATTCTAACACATTAAGAGAAATTTTCCCTTTTCCTGACTACTTCGAGGAAGAAGTAACTGTTGAACCCAGCAAATCCTGATTTTTATATCCTTTGACATTGCGTATTAGTGAGCCATATGTTTCACACAATATTTGATACATTGCAATCCTTGTCATCACTATGATTGTCATTAATAAGTAAGTGTTGGACACAATGTCTCTTTATTACAACCACCGTGAGTGACTGAAATACCGGTAAATGAGCTTATCAGTAAGGCTAAAACTAGATTGAAGTAGAAGTTTTGCATTTTCTTAAAAGAATCTGTTTTAATCCTTCACAACTCACTCGAGGCATCTCCTGATGAAGTCCACAAAGAGGGGGTCGCTTGTGCGGATGGCCTGAGACAAGTCCTTACTGTTGGGTCTTCTCTTCTTTCCTTTGCTGTTGGTCACACAACGGGGCTGCCCTCGAGAGTCTGGAAAAGTACAAAGTGAATTCTGTTAAAAAGTTGTTAGTACTAATTTATACATGCTAATTGCATGAAAGTTTATCTGTGTTGAAATACATTGTACAAAGTTGAAATCTTTTCCGATAATGCTTAATATTTACAAATTTTGACTGTAATCTACTGACGATTCAGAATTAATGGCTGGGGAAAGGTAAGAATTGGGTAACACATCTACATGACTTTTGTATATCATGCTTAACGTGTTGGAACAAAAGTTTAACTTTCTACTGTAACAGTTACAGTAACAATGTATTTGATTTCAATACTTTTGTTTCATGCCCTGGTTTTGTACAAGGTTACAACCGTTTTAGTACTGTAAAAGGGGAAATATTTGTGGAGATTGAATTTTGCGGTAGAGAGAAAATGGAGTGTTTGTGGTGGTTTTAATTTCACCTTTAGAACTGCCATGTAGGGGTTTACTGTAAAGGAGGAAACATTCACGGTGGTTTTAAGTTCGCGATTGAAACTGCCAAGCAGGGTTTTATATATATACTGTAAAAAGGGAAATGTTCGAAGTGGTCTTAAGTTCATGGTGAAGAGTTTGTGAGAAACACAAAAATAAAATCACTGCCAACATTTCCTCTATTACAGTAGTCTCTTATTGTTGCCATAATTACAGTAACTGTTACCTATTTCATGTGCAAAATCTAAATAACACAAACAGAAACAAAAGAAAAACAAACCGAAGAACAGCCTTCTTCTCTGAGCATCGTCGATGAGTCTCATGGGCGGCAGTCCCATAACCTCCATGATGCAGGCCAGCTGTTCTACTTCGTTCTCTCCTGGAAACAGCGGGTAACCTAGCAACAAGACAACAACACAGTCAGTTGATTCACCTCTTCACTAACACATACCTGCTGTAGACTAAAGTACCTTAAGTTGATCAGTTGGAAAAGACGAGATTGGAGAAAGGGGTGTTAACTTAAAGCAGACTGTTACTTAGTTACAGTAACAGTTACAGTACTGTAGTTAAGCTTATTAGGCACTGCACTAGGCAGTCATTCAAAACATCGTACAACAAATGTTCAATTTTCACGTTAATCAAAGACCATCTAAACAATATCATGGGATATCATAAGTCTATCACAATCTAAACATATCTAGCTTCTGCCGCAATGATTCACAAAGACAACTTCGACGCAACGATGCACTGTGACAACATTGATGCAACAAGACATTGTGATAACTTTGCTGCGACAGTGCACTGTGACAACTTTGTCTACTAGTATAAAAGTGAGCCATAGCACATCCACAATGCACCGTCAGCTACTGGAAAAGCAATTTGTCTAAAGCACTTCTAAAACGTAAAATGCAAAGGAAGAAGATTAGAAGAACAGAAGAAGAAGAGACAACTTCGATGCAACATGTGTGCTTCAAGGTTATAAAAGTGAGCCACAGCACGGCCACAATGCACCGTAAGCGAACCGAAAAAGCACTTTGTCTAAAGCATTTGATATGCTTTCAAATTGTCTCATAAAGCACTACACTTTGAGTGCAAGGGAAGAAGATGAGAAGATCAGAAGAAGAAGTGACAGTTACCCGTGTACAGCTCAGCCAGGATGCAGCCGAAGCTCCACATGTCGATGGCCATGCTGTAGGGGATGCCCAGGATCACCTCGGGGGAGCGGTAAAATCTGCTCTGGATGTACGTGTATACTACATGGACAAACAACAACATAATTGATAAACATTTAGTTATGTTATTAATTGTTAGATTAGTTGGCTGGGAAAAGTTGCAAATTGTTTCATTGGTTTCGGGGTTGCTTTTATGTTCACATGTACATGCATATGTATATTTCATTATTGTTGGAAATTCTAGATAAAGATTTGAAAAAAAAAACAAAAAAACATCATATAATTTTTCAACGAACATGTCTGACATAAACAAAATAAAACTTATAATCCTAGAATTGTCAAGCACATGTTGATGTGTATTGGAAGCTAGACAAAATGTCTCTGTAACTGTTTAGTAACCGTTGAACACTACAAAATTAAACTGCAATAAGAGTATACTCTCAGAAAATCAGTAATCATAACTTAATATTATACAATTACTTTTAGAATAATATTACTATTATTATTATAATAGTTATATAATATTATTGAAATAGAAATCCAATTTGCAGCAGCTAAGATGTAATAGTAACTATAAATACTATAAATCTAAAAACTATAAATAAAAGGGAAAATACTATAAACCTGTTGAATGTGCGATACTAAAAAACACACAATTTGAACACTAGGCAAATTAACAAGTGAGTTATGAATGTCACATACCTCTTTGAAATTCATAACAGCTTGATCCAAAGTCTATAACCTTGATTGCACTTTGACCCTTTGATCTTAACAGGATATTTTCCTGCAAAAGAAAAACGATCAGTTTTAATCAACCACTGTGAAGAACAAACATTACAAATGGGTAACCATTCACAAAATCAACATTGGCAATGACAAAAAAAAACTTTTATCTGACAGGGCTCGAAATACCGGGTGCATGTGCACCTGTGTGCACCCAAAATTGGAGCTGTGCACCTAATTTTTGACTGTGGGTGCACTGGTGCACCTAGATAATTTTGTACTCTATAGGGTAAAGGTTCTCTTGTACACTAGCGTACAGAATATTCTTGAAATGTAAGTATCAGTAAAAGCAATATAACCCTTTGTTGTACTTTATTTGATGTATTGCTTGGTTGAAATTTGAAATCTGGATAGAATTACAGATTGAAGTTCTAAGAGAGGCAGTAGCGTCAAACTTCTGTGCACGTAATTTTTTGGTTGGGTGCACCTATTTCCAAAAAAGAATTTCGAACCCTGTCTGAGTTGTTGCTCAGTTTGTCTTACAGTCCACCTTATTTTCACAGCGATACAAATCTTGAAGAAAAGTTCATGATTGATTTTAGAATACCCAGCATCCTTTTACAAGTCTTAACTAAAGAAAGAAATCTGTGTGTTACTTACAGGTTTTAAGTCACAGTGTATGATCCTCTCCTTGTACAGGACCTTCATACACTGCAGCAGGGCGTGTGCGAACCGACGAATCAGAGCCAGGCTGAAGCCCTGGAAGTTGTTCTTCTTAATCAGCTCATACAGGTTCATTCTGTACAAATACATGGGGAACAAGCTTCTTAATCAGCTCATACAGGTTCATTCTGTACAAATACATGGGGAACAAGCTTCTTAATCAGCTCATACAGGTTCATTCTGTACAAATACATGGGGAACAAGCTTCTTAATCAGCTCATACAGGTTCATTCTGTACAAATACATGGGGAACAAGCCATTATAGAGGGGGTCCAAACTTACACCACTTACTCTTGGCCCCAAGGGCTACAATGTATCTACATTTTGTTGTACCTGTAACTAAAAAATCGCGATCAAAGCACTTCCAGAAAATTAGACCTCAAACTTTAAAGATGGTGACACGCTATCTGAGGCAGAGAGATCAGAATGTAATAACCAGCAGGAAGTGATGAATCATTAATGTCACATGCATAATGTATGCCAAATATTAAATTGTTCTTTAATTTCCTGTCATGTCAGGAAGATGACTAAACCATAGATAAGTCAAAAGCAATACTCAAGCTACGTGTATGTGGGTGGCTGTCGGTGAGTGAGTGAGTGAATGGATGTCTTCCTTGAGTGAACGAAGGAAGGACTTTTCAGTAACTTAAAACTTAGCTTAGCTGTCTGTGGTAAGTGAAAGAATGACGTGTGACTGAGTGAGAGAGTGAGTGACTGAATAAATGAATTGATGCACAAGCTACAAATACATGTCAGTGGTCATCATTGTCAGCAAGTGAGTGAGTGAATGAATGGATGGATGGATAACTCACCCTCATAATTAAGAAGTGATGCACAAGTTATGTCAGTGGCTGTTAGTGTCAGTGAATGACAGTAAGTGAGTGAGTGAATGAATGACTTCATGAATGGATGGATGGATAACTGATCCTAAAAGGTCTAGATTGATGCACAAGCTCTGTAAATGGCTGTCAGTGAGTGAGTGACAGAATGAAGTTAGTGTAGTGAATCACTCACTCACTCACTATCCGGTTTAATGAATGAATAAATAAATAAATGATTGTAAATGGATGGATGGATGGATGGATGGATGGAAGGATGGATGAATGATTGGATGAATGAATGTAAATGGATGGATGGAAGGATAAATGAATGGATGAATGAATGTAAATGGATGGATGGATGAATGAATGTAAATGGATGGATGGATGGATGAATGAATGTAAATGGATGGATGGATGGATGAATGAATGAATGCATGAATGAATGAATAACTCACCCTAAGAGTTCAAAAGTGATGCACAAGTGGTTCCTGAAGTAGAAGTACTCCACCATGTGGATGACGTTCATGGTCCCGTCGCGGTCCTTCCTCCGCAGCGCGTCCAGAATCTTCACTTCCACCAACGCCTGGTGGTGAAATCTGGAGGAAACCAAAATTTTACAATTAGTTTCAAATCACACTTCAAATATTCAAGATTCAAATTTGATACCTAGATTCTTTCGGTGGGTCTCAATAAAATTGAAGTTACTTCGATCACTTTGAATTGAAAAAATACAGACTTAAGCAATTTGGGTAACCTGTACACTTAGGTATCCTACACATAAAATGCGACATATTTCTATTACAACTTACAGTAACTACGTTGTTGTGCAAGAAGCTATGATTGAGGCAAAGATACACCATACTATCATAATAGAGAAATATAGACGTCAGCAAGCATTCCTTAACAACATGTAAAATATGAGTAAGTTGCAATCTAAAATATTAGGCTTCAAGGTCCGTATATTATACAGAACCCTAGCGTTTTTCCAAATCTACAATTGTTCAGATTGCACACACATTGAATGCAAACTGCACTTATTGAATGCAAAGTGCACATATTGTATGACAGACTTTCTGTTAATTTCTAATCATAGCATTGCAGGAGTTTAAGGCTTATACATGTGTGTATGACTGACATTGTCTTTAAGAGGCTCCCACCTTTTCTTATTCCTGATGATTTTCACTGCGATGTATTCCCCCGTCTTGTGGTCTATGGCCTTTACCACCTGCCCGAACGACCCCTTCCCAATGACCTCCAGTACCTCGTACCTATATGCCAGATGGTCGTGTATAACCTGAAATAAACAACACAACAAGGTTAGCTGACAAATATACATGGTTAAACTTTGATCTTCTGATGTTTGCAATGAAAATTAAAAGTTATAAACCGCTGCAATAACACTAGAAACCACTATGAAACACAAGAGGCGAGTAGTACAGTCTCCTGGCTCCCAGGATTCAAACCCTCACGAACCCGGGCCGCCAGCGTATGAACCTAACACACTTATCGCTAGGCTAAAAGGTTAGACTGGTCAGTTGGTGGCACTTGAACCCCACTGTTACAACTAGTCAAAGATTACAGATTTAAAGAAAACTTTTGTACAGTCAAACCTGCGTAAATGACTACCTCTACATAAGGACCACCTGGCCAATGTGACCACTTTTTGGAGGTCCCTTAGATAATTTTTCCCATTGACACAAGCATATAATAGGAATCCTGTGTATAGCAACTACCTGTCCAAATAGACCAGATTTTAGCGGTCCCCTGAATGGTCTTCTCAATATGCAGGCCTAACTGTATGTTGATGTAGACTAAGAGAGAAGCATATTCTTTCAATTGACATGCTCTAAACTTTTCAGCAAACAAGTAAAATAAGACTTAAAGTTCATTCTATTTTTGCAGTGACCAGACAATATGAGCTAGCCTTGCCCCAGATTAGAAAACCTTTAGGGATTAAGCAGGAATGCAGTGCTTTAGGCCTGTGTTTTAGTTGATGGTTAGGTCAGACTAAACAGGTGGTTGTACAACTATGACCACTCAGCAGCTCCCTCTAGCAGTTAGGATGTGTAATTCACCCTGGTGGACTTGGGAGGAAATACAGTTAATGAGTCATGTAGTAAGACTGTTTGGTGCAAAATAATCAATAGATAATGAAGGTCTTCTTGGGGAATTTTCACTGTATTTTTGTAAAAAGTAAAACTCTATAATTTCACATATCGCACTTCACCTGTCAATTAAAAATCGAAACAGTTTTTTTTGCTCTAACCAAGTCTAAGTGTATGTTTTGGCACTATAGTACGTTACAAAGTTGTTTAACATGATTGAAAAAAAGATAATCATATTTTTGTATTCATTGACTGATTGTTGTTCATTCTTCTTTAACCTTCTCCCTGCTGCCTAAACCCATAACCAATACACAACTTTGGTGCCAAAAAGGCTACTTTAGCAAGAGTCAGGTTAAAGTAAAACTGTAACAACATCTGGAGTCTACTGTTATCAGTATGCATCACTTGAGATCATCTAACCGTGATATTGATCCATTCAGTAACACTTCAAAGAGCATCCGGTTAAGTTTTAAAAACTAATCATCTTCAAAATTATGATATTTTAGCCTAGGCAACATCAGCCGAGCATAAAATAGAAAACCATGGGCAACAGGCTGATGAAAGATTCAAAATGCAAGGAACTTCATACAGCCTATTCAAACTGAGACAATTGTATGGTATGGTTTGAACCTAAATGTTAATACCATAGCAACAAAGGAACGGTAAGCACACACACACAGTGTGAACCTATAATTATGTCACATAGGCACTCCATGGTATAAAGAAAGGAATGTTGGACTCCCGACGCTCATTTTCTGCTAGAGGAAGTTTGGATTATAAGTTGGTAACTGTTCAAAGTGTGTGTTGCTTCTTACACATGACTTTGTACCAATTTCAAAACGAACTTCCTACAAACTGGAATTAAATTCTGTGCCAAAGTGTTGCTGGCTATCTTGGTGACTCGACGAAAGGGTACGGATATATTGTACAGTTGAGAAAAACTGAGGGGAGAAGTGGAAGAACAATCTGATTTGAGGATATAAAAGTCATAATCTATAACAAATTTTGAGTACACATAATATAATCGTATTGTACTGTTAGAAGCAATTACTTTTCCATAAACCTCCACTACCAAAAGCTAATAACTGAACTTACTTATTGGAGCAAAACAGACTTTCCCTAGCTACAACTTTTATCTGGTTGCATGGCTATAAAGTCCACTAAATAACTTACCATAATGAAGGCATTATCTCTTCCAGATAAGATATAAGTAACCAAGATGACAAAAAACAACTTTGGATGGAATTTTCTGTGTTGTATCCAACCATAGGTATTGTCAGTGTGCTTTGACTTTAGTATTCTTGAAACAGACAGGTTTGAAGGAATTTTTCATTTGCTAGAGGGTTCAAACCCAACTGTTTGATCAACACCTGGTAATCAACACATGGGTTCGCCAACTAATTCTTGTTTCGTCTACAAGCCCCCCATCAAAGAATAACACTGAAACTTCTTAAGTCTTAATAAGAAAAACAAAGGGGGCCAGTTGTAACATCAAATCCTTGAAGAAAAACAAAGGAAGTTGTGGCTCACTTTGAGGTAGGATCCGTTTTCGTCATCGTAGCCGTTGTTTTGCGGCGAGCCTTGGATGCCTTCTATTTTCCGCGCCTCTGCTCCCACAAACCAGACTTCGTTGTAGTCTAAGATTTCTGACTGTTCGAACCCTGTTAGTTTACCCTTGTAGAACTTAAGAGCCTCTGGATGGGTAAAAAAGAAATAGACATTAAGGAGTTAGTAACTTCTATGTTACGGCATACATATGTACTTCTCATGAACAGGTTAACAACTTTAATTTCAAATCAAGTTTTATAATTCGGCATAAGGCCACACCAATTTAATTTCTTGGTTAACGGATTTTTATTTTCAATTTTAGCAACAACAAAAAATCATGAAAACAGAATTAAGGCTGGGGTGAAAACTTGCACCTGACCCTATTCACTCCCTGAAACTGTGTGCACCAAAGTACAAACTTTCCTCTGAGATCCTTTTTTCATGTTGATTTTCCAATCTAGCATTTTTTTTAAAATTTCATTAACCAAGAAATTAAAATGGTGTGGCCTAATTCAGTTTGCATACTGTTTGGAAAACACATTCGCCACACACTATGGGTTATAAATTCAGATAGAATCTTTCTTTACCCTATGAAAATATGACCATTCATGACTAAAATTGAAATGACAGTTTCCTTTAAGTTAGTTAATCCATTTATTTCCTTTCAGTTGCATTCATTTTTTATTCTACATGTGAATGCACAATCACGAGTATATATCTTTATTATTCAGGTTTTGACAGCCAATGACGTCAGTTGCTAGGCAACTAATCTTGCACAAAGCACCATTTGAAAAAGTGTCAATCATATTTATGGATAACTGGGTTATTGCAATGTGTGATAATCTTTCTTTGTTGGAGACATAACCCTGTGTATGGTTGTGTGTACAACCATGACAAAATGTATTACAGAGCTTTCAATATCAATAAATGCAAAGGAAAATTTTTTCAAGGCCAAATTATGACCATATTTTCATACTAGTGACTTAACCTAGCAACTTATACTTACTGTCTTTTATTTGAGCCCATTAACATATAATTCATGTTTCCAGCAAGGTTATCAATATAACAGTCTTTCATATCCTGCTAAATATACATTAAATTTGGCACTTTTAGGTCTTTAAAATTCACTCGGATGTAACTTAAAATTTTCTTATTTTCCTTATATGTCTTGTGTTTATAGCCTGGGTGCCATTTGATAACCAGCTGTGGGCTCCTACACTCGCTACCCAGGATTTTTTCAGCATAGCGAGTGTAGGAGCCCCATATTAATCGGATGGCACGCAGGCTTAAGTTCAGAGGTGCTACTTGAAAAAGCAGCAGGAAAAAAAGATACCGTACCTCCTGGTGTTAAGGGTGATTTACTTCTCTGTGAACTGAAAATCCTTTTTCTGTCTGCGTCTTTCGACACCATGGTGGCTTGCCGGGATATTCTTGGGATCTCTCCATTCTGGAACCCTGTTTTACCTAGCTGCGGTAGGATGTTGTCCCCGGTTACGCCCGCGGTCCCGTGTTTGGAACCTGCCGTGTTCTGGTGATCAAGGTGGATCTGAGGCAAGTGGGTGACCCCTGAGACAAATTTCTGTAAGAGAGACAAATTTTGGTTTAATTGTTTCGGTTTTTCTATAGTGGAGTGGCTGAGGATGTAAACAGCATACTGTAAAATGTATTTAAGCTTGCATGGTTTTAATTTTCCCAGCAGGGAGAAAATAGCGTGTTTGCGGTGATTTTAAGTTCGGGTTTGAAGCAATTGTAGCACTGACAGAAGCACCGGCAAAAGCTTTTGCAGTGATTTTAAGCTCTTGTTTGTGTTTGTTTGTCATCACTTGAAAAGCTGTGGACTGATTCTGCAAAGAACAGGAGGACCAAATCGTAGGTAGAATATGGAGCTAGAATAAGGAGCGCAGAATACCATGGATACCGGGCTGGCGTACCCAGGAAACGCAAGATGAAAGGGGAGAATTTAAAATGACGAATGGTCCAATTCTTTGCATTTCTTTAATCACCATGACAATTCCACCATAATCATGCAAAATTTTCTTTTCCTTGTGGTTTCCGAGAAAAGTAGATGAAAGTCACTAAAGAGCATGAGGGTGGTCAAAGGATATGACAACTACAAGAAATACCAAAGGGGGAAGTAGAATTCCATTCAACAGATCATTGTTATTCTAATATGACCCAGTTTGAAGAATGCAAGAAAGAAATAGAGTTTTAAGTGAGTGACTAAACAGGAAAGACGATTCTGCATTAGAAATTAATCATACAACTTACAAGTGGTTACCGGAAGATATTTATAATGATGAAGCCGATGCAGAGTACATTCATATTTGCAGAAGTGACGTTTCGTTTCGCAGTACAGAAAAAGGGGGAAAGGAGATTTTTGCTGTGTTTGAAGTTCGGCATTGAAGAATTCTGTAGTACAGTTAGCACTGGCTCGAAATTATTTTTAGGTGCGCAGAAAAAAATTTGGGTGCACCACATATTAAGATAAAGTTGAATGTCAGCAAAACATAAGTTTGACGCTACTGCCTCTCTTGAGAATTTCAATCTGTAATTCTATCCAGATTTCAAATTTCAACCATAAACCAAGCAATGCATCAAATAAAGTACAACAAAAGGTAACATATTGCTTTTTCTGATACCTACATTTCAAGAATATTCTGTGTGCTAGTGTACAAGAGAACCGTTACCCTATTAAGTACAAAAATATCTAGGTGCACTGGTGCTCCCACAGTCAAAAATTAGGTGCACAGCTCCAATTTTGGGTGCACACGGGTGAACATGCACCCACTATTTTGAGCCCTGGTTAGTAATATATTGTCAATGCATATTGGTAGAGTTGTGAATTTATGGCGGAGAGGTTATGGTATATAATAAAATAAGCACAAACATTTCAAGATTTACAGTTCTGTAGTAGTTATAAAGAACTTTAGAAGAGATGAAGTAAGCAGAGTGTTATTAATTAAGTATTCTGTATAATCAATACATAGGCTTCAGTGCTCTTCCTGTTATCTTATTAAATATCTGAAACTTCCAGATATAGCAAGGAATAACTCTCGAAATACAATAATTTATAACTGGATCTAAGGCAGTAGTAGTGGGCAACCTCAAACCAACCGTACACACTCACGCCACATCTTCAGAAAAGAGGCTGTAGCCGCGTATAGTTCCCGTTTAGAACTTTATTCGAGCCCACACTGGATCTAAAACATCATAGTTATTACATGTTTATTGCAGCACTTCAAAATAAGGCCTGATACTTACGTTGTGGAAAGAGTTCTTGGCACTGTGCTGGTTATTGCCATGGAGCCTGTGCGTCGGGTGGTGTGAGCCCTGAGAAACACAACGACAACACATAAGAATTAACTTAAATATCAACTTGTAGTACTATAATAACATAACTTGTTACTGTATACCAGTAGCAATTTGGCTGGCGCGTCATTTCCTGCAATAGAAAATCATGTTAGATTTAAAATTCTGTTCGATGGTTTAAACTTTTTGAAGATGTAGTGAAGTTCAATTTTGCCATTTCTGATTCAAATTGACATTGATCATAACATTGTATACTGTTTCTTTGAAATATATTCAGCAAACTGGAAAAAAGATAACATGCATATCAGGCTGTTCTAGCTCACAAGGATACAACAAAACTGTTGAGAAAGAAACAAAAAACATATTTTCCCATCTTTCTGACAAAACATATAGCCCTTATGACTTGATGTACATCAATACATTTGTAGAAGAAAACATTCTATTTCCTTACCTACTGATTTACTTTGAAAAACAACACCATTATCGTATCATATTCTATATCAAAAGACAATGATGAGTTATTTTCTTTTTAAATGTTTTATATATTCTGATTGAAGAAGTCAGTGTTACACAATCTCTCGTTGTTGGGACTTATTCGGTTATTCAGTTATAGGGCCTCCTGCCAATGGAAGGGCTACTAGAAGCTTGATTCAGTCATTGGCTTTAGTTACTGATTGAAGGTACTGTACCTCAATTTAGTTAGGGTCTGTAAAAAATGGATAAATGTCTAACGTAATTTACCACAACATGGCTCTTTTTGTTACTCTCATAAACAAAGAGTAGACAATGTTTTCAAGCTGACACTTAGACACTAAAAAAGATCATCCTCAAGCCAAGTCAAGGTAGGAAAACATAGTACAAGCAGACAACTCCTTTGCGATACATAACCTAACTACTAACACTAACAGTATCTGCGAAATCTATACGTTATAATTATTATTACTTGGTCTGAGTAGAACTAGAATAGGTTATTACTTACTTCGCTTACAGCTGGCAACTCCCCTTTCATGGCTGTACAAGTTAAGACAACTCTATCCAGCAAAACAAGCTTTAGATCCAGACGTCTAGAACTCAGTACGTACAACCGTGAACCAAAACGGTCCTCGACGAACTACACGCGTTGTCAGAAACGCGTCTCCGAACCACTGATCACGATGACAGCAAACAAACATAAACGGCTGTAGGAGTGGATGTCTAAGGGATAGGGAAACTATGGCAACGCATATCAATCTTCAGATGGTCTCCTGGGCTTCTGATCACCTAATACACACTGGGCACTCAAGCACAATGGGTGGAACAGTCCACTACGGCGGGGGTGGTACAATCAGAGATATTTTACATACCTTCCACATTTCAGTAGCAACAATAAAAGAACTCATGAAAAAAATTGTTAACGTATAGATATTGCCATTGACAATAAAACAGATTTTGTACAGTTTATAACAAGATTAAGAAATGAAGAAAATTTTTTTAAGGACACCCCTTTAGGAAAATGCTCCTTCATCACGAATAGATGCTAATTACAGACAAGATGGGAAGGGCTTATTTAGTGTCTTATTGTGCCGCCCCCTCCATTGTGTTCTAATCACATTCATGATTGATCTGTATGAATATTCTATAGATGAATGTCTGAGGGTCTAAATGACCCGTGGGCTGATTTCTTGGAAAAGTGCGGGGACATATCCTCTTCCAGGCTTCAAAGGTCGCTGGAAAAATAGTAGAAAACTAGAAATTGGTCAAACAGACCGCTACCCTAGCAAACCTAGGTCGCAAACTGTACTCCCTGGCCAGCTATCAACTTAGCCTGTCACGTAATCTGTCTATATGGCCAATTTCTACGTACTCTTTCCAGAGGTCGCAACCTCTGGAGCCTGGTAGAGGCTAAGAAAAGTATTGTATGGTTGCTCTGAATCTGGCAGTGTACTATGGATTTTTAAAATCTAAGATTTTGGGAAATCTGAAAGCTTTAAAGTCAAAAATGATTAAGCTCTAAAATATATACTGAGGGAGAGAACCATTATGACAATATTATAATTTTCCTTTCAACTTATGTGTGGAACTTTTGCTGTACATTCAGCTACAAGTTGAACTACAAGCTTTCAATTTAAATCAGATTTTCCAAATAGTCTTCTTAGACTAAAGAGTATTTGGGATGATCACAGATAAGAGTGAACAGTACTTCCTACCCAGCTTATGGTCAGGTATTTTGCTCATTGTAAGCCTGTCACAAACAAAACCTCTGTGTTGCATCTACGTTTTCCCTCCAAACAAATCAGATATAGTTAAGCCAGGAGAGTTTCAATAAAGATTATAAAGAAAACATTAAAATTGTAACACCAAAGAAGCAGAAGTGTAGATCTCAGCATAAATCAAAATTTGAAGTATTTTAATCCACAATTTCCTGTCCAATTTTGAGTTCTAGAGATGCATCTATATCCTCCACGACTATATTTATAATGTCAGTTATTTTTCCCCCTTGATTGAAGTCTGATTCTGATCAGTTTAAAAAATAACAACACCAGGAAAAATAAACATACTTTGAGGAAAAAAAATGAGGGAGGGATTGTCTGATCTCATGAAATGGTTGTTTTCTCACACCTTTGCAAATTGACTACTAATGAGATGCAAAGTTTTGGACAGGTGATAATTGTTTTTAAAGTGCTAATTTCTTTTGTTAATTACCTGCTGAGTTGTTATTGTTTTATGTACTGTATTTTGCAGATGACAAGTATGTTATTTAAAGTAACAGTAAAGAAGTGTGGTTCTCAGTAAGCTAGGCCAATTTTTTTCAGCAGTTTTTTTCCTGGATTCACTTCATTTAAAAAAAAATAAATATGTTTTTGATCAAAAAAAGAAAGTCTTAATATAGCACACAATCACTTCATCATGAAATTGTTATGAATTCAGTCTTAGAATTGATTATTTTGCAACACACGGTCTTACTACATGACTCATTGACTGTATTTCTTCTCAAGACCATCAGGGTGCATTACACATCCTAACTGCTAGGGAGAGCTGCTGATTGGTCATAGTTTACAACCACCTGTTTAGTCTGACCTAACTGACCTAACTATTACCTAAAACACAGGCCTGGAGCACTGCATTCCTCCTTAATCCCTAAAGGTTTTCTAATCTGGGGCAAGGCTAGCTCACATAGTCTGCTTATAATGTAGAAATATAGGTCACTACAAAGTCTTAAATATTGAATGAACTTAAGCTTTATCTTACAACTTGTTGCTGAGTTTGCTGAAAAGTTTAGAGCATGTCAATTGAAATAAAAGGCTTCTCTCTTAGTCTATATCAACATACAGTCTGGCCTGCATAAGAAGACCACTCAGGGGATTGACAAAATCTGGTCTATGTGGACAGGTGGTCACTATAGACAGGATTCTTAATGCTTGCGTCAATGGGGAAAATTATCCAAGGCAAGGGTCCACCAAAAAGTGGCCAGGTGGTCCTTATGCAGAGGTGGTCACTTGTACAGCTTTTAGTGTACATTTACTTCTGTATTTCTATTGTCTCTATATCTCTATTTCTATATATTCTAATGTCTTATACATTTAAAGAGCACTATGCTTTCAAACTCACACTGACTAGTGTTCAGTGACCTGACTGTAATTTGTATATAGCACATAAAATAGTTTTGACCACCCACATAACTCTAAATTCACCCTCAGCCCAAACTATAAACATCAGCCATTGGTCCTGTACAATAAGTTTACCTAGCTTCATTGTGATTCGGTTAATCCTTATAAATAGCGGCGGCACCTAATAGCATATCACGATGGCATCGGATACAAGAATCCTCTTTAGCGTCAATAGTGTTAAATGCTCTTAGTCTGGCCTTAGCGAAGTTACGGAGTATATACAAGGCATTTTGTCAGGGTTATAGCAAATAGATGCAAAATATAAATGATATTCTTTTGGTTCGGGTGTTCATATGTTCTCATGATTGAATCAAAATTGATCAAAGAGAACCGTGAATCCACGCCATTTGAGAAAAAAAAACAATAGCATCACCTTAGTTGATCCAAAGCCTTAAGGCATCAAAACATAACCCTATTTATGTATGACGCGTAGGGTTTCGCTGACATGCGTCAGTTTTCACGCGATACGGTGGCCGTCAATACCGCGACCCCGCACGCTATAGAATCACTGGGGGAAGTGGTCAGGTTATGTATATACGATCTGTTTGCTTTTTTGACACTTGAATCACAGAATAAACAAGATATGACAATACACCTAACCCCTTCCAGAGCCAACAAATCCTTCCTGCGGCATTGTGGGAACGCTTTTCAAAGTCGACGCCAACAATTTGTGATCACACAAACAAAAACACGACAATTCTCCTGGATAAAAAACTGTGAAACAAATAACTTAGAATCAGGTTCTCTCAGTCTTTTTTCTGAACGGCTTTAAAGAGGAAGTTGTTGTATTGAAGACCTAATGTAAGGGTTCTGTGTATGATTACCGGGTGTATAAAGTAGAATTGCTCACCCATAGCAACAATTGTTCCGCAGCTTGGCTCTGAAAGGGGCCACGTAATAACAACCCTAGTTTAAAGGACAGTCTATTCAAAATGATGAACTACTTTTTCTTCTTCATAATGTCTTTAAATCTACAGAAATGATAAGGTCTACATCTTGTTATAAGACATATTCTTTTCTTGTAAGTATTACCTTAAAGTTTGCCAAGAAGGTTTTCGTGTCAGAGCTGATAGTTTTATAGTGTGTTTATTTAGAAATGGTATAACATATAAAGGAGATATGAATATGGTTTGATGATTTTAGCGTGTGGACTGTTCTTTTTCCTGTGGACTCATTTGAAAATGCACCAACCTATGAAATAACACTAATAATATCAAAACTATAGAACTTAAAGTTTGAGAAATTACAGTTCTCTCTATATATATGCAATTGTAGTGCCACATCACATCATTCCCTGATGAAAGGCAGTGGATGCTACCTAAAACGTCTGATTCTTAAGAGAATTCATCAATTTGATTTATTTTGTATTGCTTAACGCAAGTGTCACTTTGGACTATGTGTACAACAATGCAAAACTTCTCGGCGCTGAGACAGGCATGTTTGAAGCTAAGTAAGTTACTCCGAAGGGGTTAAGATAAACAAACCATCACAGGTGTACATGTCAGCATGCCTCTTACACGTGCAAGCCCTCTCATGTTTCCTACTCAACATGGCGTCAAGGGGATACGTTTCTTTCATTCTCCAAGCAGAGGTTACGTTCAGGGGGAGGGGGCTAGTAGTGGCCAGAATCCTTTTAGTCTGCCTCCTACTTACAGTTTAAACCTTTCAATCTTCTATTTTATGGGTTAAGATTAATCTATATCAGATCATAGCCATGGAAGTCATGGTTGCCATGGTAACATATCAACAAATGCAAGACGTCACACTTCCCTGTTAGCCATTTTCTTGTTCTAGAAAATTTCTGACTTCAATTATGACACTTCTGAAGTTACCTTGTTTTACACAATTATTTTCTGCGTTTTCTGTGTAATTATGATATCGTGAAACATGCCTTTGTAATAAGCTTCGCTTTCTTGAAAAATGCCACATTAAGAGAAGGTTTTGCACTAAAGAAGACAACAGTCCTTGTTGAAGAAAATTTCATGCTGTGCTTACGTGGTTTCTCCAGGTCCAGAACTGTTGTTTTAGTATAATAGTCCACATTGACTACATTTTCCTTGTAATTATCGTGCCAGAACATTCGTTTGGAACAGTCTCTCTTTGTGTGGAACTGTCACATTAAGATAACGTATGCACTGAAGGAGACAAAACCATCCTTGTAGAAAAATATGTCATCCCTTAAGGCTAAACTGTGCTACATATTTTTCTAAAGGTAAAACAAGTCTTGGTGTGCTGTGTTAGTGTAATGGTTAGGGTGTTTGGCCCAGAACCCAGAGGTCCTGGGTCACAGTGAAGCCTCTGACATGCCACGACTTTCGCCACTCCACCCAGGTGTAAGAATGGGTACCTGACTTAGGTTGGGGAGGTAAAACTACTAAAAGGCGGTGGAATGAAAGGGTATAACTCTGCCTTATGATACCGTACCTAAAACACAATGGATGAAACAACTCACTGCCCCTATCCATGGCCTCAACAATGCTATGGGGCTACCTTTACCTTAAGTACATTTTTAAAACAAGTCTAATGATTGCAAGTCTACTAAACAAATGTTTCCAATGAATATCATGTAAAGCGTTGTACAAACGTATACTCTTGTCGTATAGCGATACTCAAATACGATGTTAAATCATCACATTTCAGTTGTACAATCATTGTACCACCTTCTTCCAAGCAAATTGTTTACAAGTTTCGAAGCCATGTCAACCATATCATCGAGTGTAGCCGCAGGATTATTGTGACAACAAAAGACGTTGCCAGAATGGCTTGATTGGTGAATTGTGTGCTAAGTCCTGGATTGAATCCAGGCCCTGAAAAGAATGGGGATATTTCAAAGGTGGCCCCAGCATAATATCTGTTGCCATAGTTTTTAAAACGTGGGCTCAGTTATGTCTAGACCATAGGTAGCTCAACTATGTGGCTCAAATGTTAACTGTCTTTAGTTCTCAGAAAATGAAAGTGATTTTTAACCAGTCTAACTCATTGAAGAGCTAATCTTCAACTGTTCATGTTCATAGTACAGGGAAATTTCCCCTTGATCCAGACCATTCGTAATTTGGACCATGGTTTAACCTTAAGCACACTGAGGTAGCCGTTTAGCTCCCTATTCTCTATTGCTTACAGAGTTAGGCAGCAGGGAGAAAGTTAAGATCCCATCTCAACCCTCAAAAGGAGCATGTCAGTTGAGCAACCACTGTGGGGATTGAACCCCCAACCTCTGGTTCAAAAGACAGGGTTATCGTTAACCACTGGGCTATGCAGGATTTATCTACAAGATTTGAATCATACAAGACTTCTCCTTGATTTACTATAAAAAGGATTAGACATAGAAAAACAATGGGAAAACAATCCAGTTTAAGTTTCTTTTGAAAAAAAAAAAAAAAACAATGGTGCAAGTCTACCTGCATGGTATATGGCCAGTTGAGCTACAAAAATATATCCGACTCTCTGAGTGCAAGTACTTTAGACCACTCTGTTCTTTAGAGTGAGCTCTATCATGTTACATGTTAGGAGAGAGACATACTGATCACCATATACATGTAGGCCCAGAGCTATACAAGCAGCAATGTGACTACTGTAAATGCATTTACTTTCGCGGAGTGTTCACGGTGATTTTAAGTTTGCGTTTGAAACAAAAGTAGAGCTACAGTCAAATAATGGAAACACTTTTTGTGGTGGTTTTTAAGTTCATGGTAAAGAGTTCAATACAAAATCACAAACATTAAACCACTGCAAACATTTCTGCATTTAGTTATGTTAATACGACTTCATGCCAATTAGCAAAACTGCTACCATATGCAGAATGCAGTCTCAACTATACTCTATTTCATCTACATGTACATCTAGTCACTTGCTGACAGACATTCCCAAATGACATGATTTCAAATATAAATTCCAAACACTGTAATTATACACTTTCATATGTGGAATGTAGTCTCTACCAGACTAACTACGCCAGGGTTTCACTTGCAGGCGAAATGTGATCTTCACTGTGGACTGACTCTACTGGCTAATTATTCCTTTTTATGCCAAATTTTATGATTCATACGCCCGTAAGAGGGCCTGGTGGAGGCTATGTGGAATGTACTTTGTCAAAAGTCAAAACGGCAACAGAAAAATGTAGTTTGATGAATGTGGCGTCAGAAAGACTATTCCAACCCGAAGAATGAATGTTTATAGCCAGAGGGCACTAAAATTGCATGCTTCAAAAAATCTGAATGGAAGTGACAACATTACCAGGTCTTATTACTCCATAAGAGGCACCGACTGAGCAATTAAAACATTCTTTCTTGTTTTGTAAAACCTGACTTATGTTAAGAATGCAACACTTTCTCATTTCTACTTTGCTTTCATCCTAAACTGTCAAAACAAATCATATTTGTAATAACAAAGTTATGCGAGTTGACAGATTTTCAAGACCAATAATATCATTGATAATAACTGTTATATCATTGTACATATATGATAAAACAAACACACATTTATAAACTTTTGAACCATCAAATATCTTTTACCTATACAATTAACAAGCCTCTAACAAGAGTCTATGTACATGTAGCATTCCACGGTAAAGATGACAGTTTTCTTAACCTTAAGAACTGAAACACTAGGGGAGAGTAGAAACAGACTCCTAGCTCCATCCCGTGGTTCGAACCTGGGCCCGCCAGTCCACAGGCCTTAACCACTAGGCTAATAGGTCTAGACCAATTAGACTGGTTAGTTGGAGGTGCTTGTTACAGAACTTTCATGACATAGATGATAGAAGCAATGCTCATTGTGCTATAAGCAAGTTGCAACATGAACTACCCACCTTTTTTGATGTCATCCTAGAACTGTACAACCCTTACACCGGCACCACTACCAGTGACAATAGTTTATATACTGTCAGCATGTCACTAAGTACTGTGACATACACCTTTATACAGGTAACAGGACATTGGCCGAATGTGTGGCCCGTAAAAAGAACATTACAACAAACTAAGCCAAGCCTGTCACTCTGTCAATGTGGATGCCAAACATTGGTATTTACTTATTAGGACTAAGCTATAGGCTGTAGCAATGCCATAAGTTGTTTCTTCCACTGCATGCCATATAGAAAACAATTGGGATTCCGGAATCCCGTATTCACAAAAAACATTGAAAAAATCAACAAGTTCATTAAGTCTAATTTTCTAATTTTTCGCACAGGTCTTTAAATGGATCTATAAAAAAAAATATATTTGATATTCATAATTTATGGTTACGAATTGAAGCAATAATCTGAGAACACAAACTTTATTAATAACTTTTTTTATACTTGGAAGCCAAATTTTAAGCTATCAAATATAAGAAACAGCTGAATTGTTGTGTTCTTGCCAGGGCTGTCTCCAGCTTTAAATTGTTTCCGACCCTCTCATTGTTTAGGAGCCCATGTTGTTGATTTTCGTTGTTAAATCTGTTATTTTAAGTATACGACAAAACATTTTCATCAGTTTTGAGTTATGAGATTCCGATTTTGGGGACGGGGGAGATTTTTTGACAAGCAGGGTGAAATTTTGGTCTGTCCCAGCTAGCAAATTTCCGTCCCGGGATGGAGGGACGGGTCCTTGAGACAGCACTTGTTCTTGCCATGGGAATATGTGTGTTTGGTGCAATTTTTATTCAGACCTCAGGCTGTTTTTCTAGTGTACACACCCATCATATGGATGGACACAAAAAGATGACAGATAAGAAAACTAATTACATACACAGTGATTTTTGGGACATGTTTACCATCACTAAGGCCACACCAATTTTATTTCTTGGTTAACGGATTTGTTTTTTTCATTTTAGCGAAAAAAATCATGAAAACGGAGGGTTGGGGTGAAAACTTGCACCTGACCCTGTTCACTCCCTGAAATTGTGTGCACCAAAGTACAGACTTTCCTCTGAGATTCTGTTTTCCTGTTGATTTTCCAATCTAGCATATTTTAAAAATTTCTGTTAACCAAGAAATCAAAATGGTGTGGCCTAAGCATTGAAAACATCTCTTGTACTCTTCAAGCTGGCTTCTTTTTCTAATTATACATATTTAGTCTGTAAAATTTTGAATGAAAATTGTAATACCTTGTTTAACTTTAAAAGTAGTGTACATAATCATATTCTTTACTTTCACCTTTCCTATCAAGTATAAGCACAGTGACCTCCTAACTTATATTAATTTTTCTTTATCATTTAATTGACAGTTTACATAGGATTCTTTTAGAAGTTGTCTTGAATAATTTAGTGGCCAGTTACACAAGCATCTACACGATTCACTCAATCAAAATGACAGGTTATCCTCATTAAGTCATCATCGCTCTTGATTGATTAGTAAATCAATAATTATTACAGCACTATTGTTGTCAAAAGACCTGCGTCATACTTGGCTTGTAGTCAACGCAACATGGACACAAATTGATATAGCCTAGTATAGGATAGAATAGTGCTCCAGTGTCACAAAGTAGAAAAATAGCTTGCTCAAAGAGTTTGCAAGATTTTTTTTAGTTCAAGGACATATTTGGCAGTAGTTTGGCAGGGTTCGTTTCAATCACAGTACGATTTTTAGAGATCGACCAATGTTCGCAGAGCACCAAGCCCTATCCTATGTGATCAGGTAGATTTTCAAGCATAAAATATGCTTGACTCTCTGGCGATTTTGAAAGTTCTGGCAATGATAAAATTTGGGCAAAGTCTTTAACAACTTGTTTTGCTGGCTTATACTATCACTAGTATCAGTATCCAAGAGCTTGTAAAAAAAGGAAGATATACATGTACAGTAGGCAGATCTATTGACAAAATCCGTGCAAAAAAATAATGCTTTAGCCAAAGTAAATTAAACTCTAAGACTACCTTTTGTACATAAAAGAGTCTTTTATAACTGGACATGATAAGAATGTATCCCGACCTTCACACAATATGTTTTGGAAACAGACTGACTCCCAAATATCTTCTACCTAGCATGCCACGTCGTGCAGATTTGACTCCCACAGCAAAAATGTAACAAGTAAACATTTAGAACTGTTTTGAAAACGTGTGATAGCAATGGCAACAAGTTAGAAACCTTTTCAAATTTTGTGATGACAAAATTGTTGAGGGTGTTGACTTTAACTGAGCATTTTTGTATTCCTTCAATATATGCCTATAACACATCAATTGTACAATCATGTAAAGTGACAGTATGACAAGCAATTCATGAATAAATCAGTGCTATTGGTTACGTGTGTTCGACTAACTTGACCTCCTATATTAAGTGGGCCTAGGTGACAATGTCAGCTCATGTGCATCTGATGTATTCTTCAGAATCTGATGTTAAAAATCTCTATCATCATTGAATTTGTAACAAGCATATCTGCCATTTTATCAGTTAAAGTACTCATTAATGTTACCAAAGTGTTTGAGAAGTGGTCTTAGCCTGTTGTTTAATGGCTGTTTTATGATAAAATAAAGGTACTTAATATTAGGCTAATCTACAAGCAGATATTGATCGATTGTTGTTACTGTATATCATTTTGTACCTGTTAAAATTGTTGTGCAATAAACTTTAATGATTTTATTACATTAATGTTTGTTTGAGCTTGTTTCTGTGCCTTTCTGTGAAGCCTTTTTTGGGTAGAAAAATACCCAATACAGGTTTATATGAGTGATTCGGTCAAAAAGTCTGGCGAGGGAAATTTTTTCAGTTGGAAAACAGTTTCTCATTAATAGGTATTTTACCGACTCAGATGAACTTTCATGGTAATACATGAAAAAGGTCTGAGAAAACAAACAAGTCCTGACTTTTACCTACTAGAGAGACAGCATGTAATTTTATGCTGTATCAGTGCAAAACATAGCAATTTCACACCAATTATGGCTATCCAAACAAACCCTCCCCCAACAGTCCACCCAGCAATGCCTTGAACCAATTAGTGGGGATCAGCCACCCTTGATACCTTCTGTCACGCTGATTAGTGATGCTCCACCCTCAAGTTAACATCACCGCCCCTTGAGAAAACTTCCTTCTGAACTCCCTGTCTTCTGAAAGCATGGCTAAGCTGCTGTTCTGCCTTGCCTAGTTGGTCTCTTTTCAGAAAAATTTGACTTAAGAAAACTTCCTTCGGAGACAAAGTCTTAGAATAACAAGGATGTGTGCAGATTTGCAGAGTTTGAAACTTTTCTCCTGTTGTTTTTATTTCTATCACACACTCACTCACTCACTCACTCACTCTCTCCCATAGCTTAGTCAGCCGTCGGGGCAGCATAGCCTTCACACAGAAGTAACAAAAAGACCACTCAGGGGACTGAAAAATCTGGTCTATGTAGACAGGTGGTCAATAGGGAAAATTATAAGGGACCACTTGAATCACTGTATCACTTTTATCTTTAAGATCTTAAGTAAGACTATCTTCTTCTCCTTGACGATGTAGTGTATACTTTGCATGCATGTCTTTGTCTTATAATTTTATTACCGTCGCCAAGATGGGGTATGTTTTCTTTAGCATTCATGTGTATGTTTGTCTGTGTGTCTGTGTTTACAAGATAACTCGAAAATGGCTGGATGGATTGTCATCATACTTGGTATATATATGTGAGTACGTCTTGATGAGACCTTGAAAAGTTTAGATCTTTTGTCCTCCTGGCGGCTTTCAATGGTACTACAGCAGAACTCCCGGTTTTGATATTTCATGATCTGGACAAGCTATCAGGTTATGATTTTTGGTTGGTACATAGCTCTTGGGGACATAAGTTTGGACCTCGTAGTTAGCGATTACATCGAAAAAAAAAATCTTCCGCAATGTAACTGAAAATACAGATTAACCCACAAAAATGACACACTGGGTGTCCAAAACTAAAATGCACAGTCAAATAAAGACAGGATGTTGATTTTACATTGTTGAATTTATTCTGTGAGATCTTCCTTGGTATTTCTGGGTTTGGGCATCAGCCGAGAATGCAAAGTATTTTGAAATTGCGTCTTGGAGGATTTTGTGAACATGCTCCACTGAATTGCGGACGTGCGTGTATGTCATGCTCAGGACTGTCTTAAGGTGTCCGTCACGGCTTGAGCTGCGTCTTAAAACAAGCACGTCCTTTCTTAACAGGTGATAATCCCAACAAATGAACAATGGCTTACAGGAACTTTTGTTTTTAAAGGCATCCAGAGCATTTTATGAGGCTTGAAACTTGAATGAAAAAAACTCCAATTTCTAGTCATTCCTCCACATAGTAAGTTTCAATAACACTATACCATTACATATCGACATTAAAGGAGCAAAGATACGATGTCGTTGTGTGGTGAGAACTGATAGAAAATCCAGGCCCTGATAGACTGATCCTGACAGTCCATCACAATTAGCGGTTCCACCAATGAGAGAGTGACTGCATGTCCGTCAAATATCTGCATTTTTATGTTTTAATTTTGCATTTCTACGTTTTCACGGAGGTGGGCGGGGCTATGGTATCGGTCTATTTACACTAGGCGCGTGAAACTAAGAGATCACCATGTAGCTTATTTTTGTGCCGCTTATGAGTACTTTTGATAAGAAATCCGCACGCAAATGTGGTAAACAGTGGCATTAAATGTCAATAACCCACCCTAACCAAAAACAAAACCTTCTGGTGAAGGCAAAAACAATTTTTAAACAGGATATACCTGTACATTGCATTTATATAAGGAAGCACATAACTTCCAAACATGAAGCACGGAATCTATGTACTACATGTGCTTAAGTATGCCTCCTCCATTATTAAAAGTGTAAATCCGTTCCGAGCCCATGTCACACAGAACAAAGCCAAAGTCAACATCCGTCTTGGCAAACATGACCCGGGGGTCGACGCTGTTTGCCGATGGCGTTCCGAACAGAGGGTCGTGTACGTAGGCTGTTTTAAAAACATCTCTTGTTGAGTTACAACTACTTAAACTGTGTGTCTGTCAACACCTACAGTTGATAGTAGTAAGCCATTGGGTAATGTATGGAAGAAGTAAAATTGCTGCAAATTTATAGAAATAGTGAAAACAGTGAAATAAAAGAAAAATAAACGGATAAATTTTCAGATGTCCCTGTAGCTCAATTGGTAACAGCCTCGCAGTTGAGCTACCGGTTCAAATTACATAACTGGGACATCTTGGTTGGAGCTGCATTCGTTTTTTGGAAGGGACGTGAAGTGGGGGTTCAGTGATTAAGGAGGTGCCTTGAGCACATCAAAAGGCACCACAACAGCCTCATTACTCAGATGGGTACCTACTGGCTGTACTTCAAATGAACATAAATTGGTATATATGGCGTCTGTGTGGCGTCTGTGTGGTACAGTGGCAGAGCATCCGGCTATGAACCAATAAGACCCAGGTTCAATCCCCAGTGGGATACCCAGACATGTCCGGACATGCACCCAGACGTTGTGCCCTTGAGAAAGGCACTTAGCACATATTTCCCATGTCCTAAGCCCAGCAATAGGGTTTGGGTTGGCGTTAGGAAGGGCATCCAGCCGTAAAAACTCTTGCTACAAAAAAAGACTTGCACTTGATGAAGAGTTCTGGGGCTCCCCCATCCATGTGCATGCACGTCTAACCCCCAGATGATGGGGAACAAAAGACGTAAAACTGGATAGAGAGATAGAGAGTCATATAAAGAGTACAAAAGAAAATTGCTGAAATGAAATAAAAGTAATACTGTTAACTAATAAGTAACTGATAAACAGGTATATCCCAATTTTGAAAACAGAATCTCTGAATGTCAGAACTCTTAAAGATATTTCAAGAACTTTTGTAATGACTAACCAACCACTGCATCAGTCAACACCTGATAAAATGGTTGTCAGTACAATTGTATACGTACACTCTACTCCTAATGCCCCAACAGTTGTACAAAAGGAATAAACAAAGAAGCCATTTAGCTTGATTTACTCACCCAAACTCACTCACCAGTGTTCCAGTCTATTAAACATTCAAGTTATTTACCAAGGCAAAATTTACAGACCTTTCAAGAATTCCTTGCCCTCAGAAGTTCAGACCTAGCAATTTTTATTTTGTTTGTGCAAGGCCTAATCGCTTGTGACTTGAATAGCTTTTTCATTGTCCCTATAGTTTATGAGTTTTGTCTCGAAAAGGAGAAAACAACCCAATAACAGCACTGTTACTACATACGGTAATTGAATGTTGCCATAAACATTTGTATCTGTATACAGCCGGTATAACTGCCCTTCGGCGTAAGACATTAGCTTTGCAGGCACACAGTACGGCAGCAGCTGGTTATAGTATACTAACCAATCTGTCACACCAAACTTTTGCACATCTAACTGTAAGCATGGTTTAAAGCTATCTAGTGAAGATTCTCTTACAGTTCCTGGTGGCAACGAACTCCACTCTGTGACAGTTTTAGGGAAAACAATTTTTGAACATATCAATTCTGGGTTGATTAATCTGTTACTTGAAGGCATGACTATTTTTTGCTCTTTTCAGAGTTGGTACTAGATACTTAGTATTCGGTACGTTGATCAGTCACTCAATGAATATACAAAAAGTGTAATAGAGTGTTAGGTGGTATTGTATTTGATTAACCTTATCAGTTCATTATTGCTAATCTTTACAACAGTTTCCCAGGGGGGTGAACAAAGAACACTTCTCGCTTAATTTACTAACCCAAAGTCAACTATATCCGGTGTTCCACTCTATTAAACATTCAAGTTGTTTGCCAAGGCGTGATTTACTTCCCTTGAGGAATTTGTCCTTTAGAAGAACTTTAAACTAGAACAATTGTTATTTTGTTGGGCGAGGAGTCATTGTTGGACACCAATATCAGCTCGAATTGTCCTTTCCACTAGTTCAATTGCGACCACATTTTACATAGTCTGGGAGTTATTTAATTAGTTCAAACTTGAAAGGAATTTGGAGATAAGACACATACATATGCCTTTATAACTTAAGTTATAAAGAAGTTTTTTTACAGACTTTTTCCAACCCTTATATAGTTAAATATTTTTATCAACTTCCTTCATTGAAATGAATTGTACAAATCCTGTAAAAGCAAAGTGCTAATGGTGACAGAAAGTACAAATAAAGTAAATTTGTTTTGAAGTGTTTCAGCTATTAATCAAAGATAAAGAGCGGCTGAAGCAAAAGAAGTGAGACTCAGGTTTAGGTGCGTGGCATAGAACTGCGTGCAATATGACACATTTTTGTTTGTTTGCGTGAAGAGACGAGTAAACAACCTTAAGGCATAACACACCAGTTTTGTACGTTGCACATAACCCTGACAGTTAAGATTTGATCCACTCACACCGGGAAGGACCCCTACTCTTTTCGATAAGTGTGGTGGGTTCTTATTGCTCGAGGTGTGGCTCTCCTAAAACACAGGACCTCTGGCTTTACGACTCCTATCCAAGAGGACGTTCCAGACCGAAGCTACATTGTAGGTTTACACTTATACGAGGGTGTGCATGGGGGGTCACGACATGCTTTACGCTGGATTACGAAGAACCCCTTATGTATTAGGCTAAAATCAAGGAGGGCGATTTATATACACAAAATTTTGTTGCCTCGCTACGAATTAAGCAAGCAAGCTACAAATTAAGTGACTAAGACGGCTTTCCCTACAAATTACGGGAAATAAAAATAGGCTGCCTACGCCTTACAGAAAAGAGTATGCAGACCCTCTTATAGTTATACCAGTGTCAGTGCAGGAAGACAGTTTGACGGGCTTATCCTTTCAACCCTTTGCAATTAGCTAAGCCAATTCCCAAAACGCTGGTCATAGACAGTAAACACTAGAACAAAAGAGCGAACGGTACTAAGAGGGCTTCTCACGCAAACTTGAATGAGACACCTTACAGCTTTGTAATGTGATCATAACAACTGCCTTTGTTTTGGATAACGCTTATGTTTTGATTCAGAGAGCAAATAGCGACATCGACTTTTAAAATTGCTGTGTTGCTTCGTGCTTTTAGGTACGCAAATCTTGACTGTCAAAATTGTCTGATTCACAGACTCATTATTAAGGAAAACTGCAACTAATCCAAAGCAAGAATGAAAGTTGGATCTTACTTAGAATGCTGTCAATCTTCTTATATACAAGCTTAGTGCTCTACATAGGCCAGATATTGTCAATTCTGCATACTAGTATACGCTGAATCCAGTTAAGCAGCAGCTACGTATTAAGTCAAATGAAACAGGCTGGCTTTGCTTTCCGCTACATTCAGGTGCCAATTACGCTGAATTCTGTTGAACACAACGATTACCCTCGACTTCAAAGTTGAACTGTCCAGCTACAAAGTATGTGGAACTAAAATGGCTTACTGCGCTCTTTGTAAAAGGACATGCTGACGCCCTTATTAAACAGTACAACCTCTTAAACCTGATAGACGCTTTCTCCAAGCCTTAAAGAATGGTCTTTAAACCTCTCTGGCGACGGGTAAACTTCGAGACGGCTTTTAACTCCCACCTTGACATACAAACTCGCGCGCGATGACATCTCCATTCTTCGTGCACGCGTAATGCAACCTCTCTATGTCAACTCCCTTTATCCGCTAGATTACCAGCCGGACCGTCGCCTTTGTCCGCCATGTCACTTTCCTCCTATAGATAGTAAAAACCCGGCCTTATCCAAACAACAATGCCAGACGGGAAAGAAAGACCTGCGCTAAGCTGACGAAACAGGACAATCGGAAATTGGGACAGGCATGTTTACTGAAATCAAAGGCAAACTTTGTCTGGGGAGCTACTGCTAGAGAAATAAACATCGCTCTGAAAGGACAGGTGTTTTAGCCCCTTGTAATGATGGTCGGGTGTCTTTGTCCGTCTGTATATCTATCTCCCACCTTGTATAAAATCAGTTAAGCGATAAAAGACTTCAGTGTAAATCTGATACAGTTATACAATAGATAGTTGGTAGATTGACTAAGCACATAAACATTATGTAGCTCTCAAACTGGGTCATCTTATTGATAAGCGCAACCTATCAACGAGGTAAGGTTTCATAATAGTACATTATAAGGGGCCTGAGCTTTAATGCTATCATCATTAATGGACAAATCACTAATAGAATCTATGTTTAACAAGCTAGCTTAACTTTTGATTGGAAAGTTCTAGTTATCAAATTTGTACGGAATGGATAGAATACTTAGTTTATCACTTAGCTGTTTCCGATTTCAAAAGATATTTTGTGGAAGAAATTTTGAACTTTCACTTAAAGAAGTTAATCAAATGGTACAATGAATAACTTAAGATCCTTATCAGTGAGGATGCATCATCTCCATGGTAATCTTAAGTGTTTCTTGAAATTGGTTTTCATGATCATTGCATCTGCTTAAACCTTGAAGCGAGGATGCACTGTTTCCATGGTAGCCTCAAGTATTTCTTCAAATTAGTTTTCTTGATTATATTTGCTAAAATCAAGCAAGGTTGCACCATTTCCATAGTGGTCTCAAGTGTCTTTTAAAATTGGTTTTGCTGATTGTATTTACCCAACAGTTAACACTGAAAACATAGAGAAAATGCAGCACCAATTCTGAAGGAATTTATGGCTTTACCTCAACACTAGACGTGTTGAACTCACGAACGATAGCCCTTTATTTTCTCGCCTCTACACGACCAGGTGACTTAAATACACATCGACCACATCTGGTTTTGGAACCAAGCTAATTATTCGGTCTGAAAATAGCACCGGGTTCTTTTTCGTTCTTTCATGACGTGACTGAGAAAGGCTTCATGCTGGCGTATAGCCTCTGGCGTGACGTTAGAGTGCCCTAAATTATAGTATATAAGTCTGTGAAGTGAACCGAAGAATGGTTGGATTGTGCAGCCCAGACATAAAGATAATGGTGCGAACCTTCTAAGAAGTCTTGCAAGGTTGAAAGTCCATTCTTAAGGAACACCTGGTGAGATTGCTCAAAGGGTGCATGATTAACATTTTGTCTTTGTCTATAGTTTGGATCCTTATCTAAATATCTGGCCTCGTTTTTGACCAACTTCACAAAATGTATGATTCAGACATAATGCCTTGATGTTGTCTATAACAAAAGTATGAATTCCGCACAAGTTCTACATAATATTGGGGGTTTTGCATCCAAGTAAGTATTTTGAAATTTTCGTGGTGGTTAAATGTTTGCGGCTTTTGCAGAACTTTTTTTTACCAAGAACTTAAAACCGCTGTCTTCTGTTATAGCCAACCCCCATGTTTCAAAATACCTGCATTACAACATTGCTAATTTTCCGACCCTTCTACTTAAAATATACAGAACACAAACCAATCATTCTAGACTTCTGAATCTTTAATCCTACTGTCTTTAAAATTTAACGTCCTTGGCACTCAAATTTTCATCCCTACCAAGCTTTGGGGAATTTATGACAAAACCACAATGAAAACAAAATGTTTCTCTTGTACGTGTTTCCACAAAAAACCCGGTTGCACTTTATGACGGCTTTATCTACAGTACGGTTGTTTTCACAGTCCTTTGAACGAACTGAAAGGTAATTTCCAGTACTGTCAATAAAGCCAACAAGCCATCTATATTTTCTAGGCCTGCACTGCCCAGTACCTAAGTAACAGGAATTTTGTTTGCCTCAAAACATTGAATGCTTTTTTAGATCTAGATTAGATATACCACTTCTATTATACTAGATGTGAGACATTTGAAAAAGGCCCTCTCTTTCTCAAGTTCTGATATAAGAACACGCTTTTCAAGTACCTTCAAGCTGCATCAAATTTTTCATTTCCTAAACGCCTGTGACATGGATTTGACAATAAATTCCCACACTTGGCTCTAAATCATCAAATAAAAAAGACTTCACAGAACTACATTTTGTCCGTTTTAACCTTCTCTCTGCTGCCTAACTCTGTAACCAATAAAGAATTGGGTGCCAAACGGCTACTTCAGTGTGCTAGCCTAAAGGTTAAAAACACTGTCTTTGATATTGCAGATCTGCGACAGCTTTCTTTTCCTTAAAACAGACACACAGTTATACGATGCACGATATCTTGATTTTAAGATATATAACATAACAAGCACATGAAAGCAGTGGGCTATCAGAAGAACATTAAGTTTCCACACAACAGTTATAGAGAATTAAGAGTTTAGTCAACATCGGTTGATCTTGCCTAGGTAGCAACCATTTTGTCTGCCCCCAAACATTGAATTTTTGTCAATCTAAGTTATAAATCATAAGGTTAATACATAAGAGCAAAGTTACGGCAAAAGTTTAAATTTTGTTGGTGGTTCAATGTTCCTGTTTTTCACAGTAAACTTAAAACCAACGGGAAAATGCTTATTCTGTCTTCTGTCCGCCTAATCCCTTGTTTCAACTGCGAACTTAAAACAATCACAAACACTCCATTTTCTCCCTACCGCAACATCAAATCCCCATGAGCTTAAATGCATTTTACAGTAATACATAAGAGCAAAGTTACAGTAAATGTTGAAATTTTCGCAGTCATTTAATGTGTAAGGTTTTTGCGGTGAACTTAAAATTACCAAGAAAATGCTTATTCTGTCTTCTGCCCGCCTACGCCCTTGTTTCAACCGCAAACTTAAAACCACCACGAACACTCCATTTTCTCCCTACCGCAACATTAAATCCCTACAAACTTGAATGCACTCTACCGTAATACACAAGAGCACAGTTACAGTAAATGTTGAAATATTTGCGGCCATTTAATGTTTAAGGTTTTTGGGGTGAACTTAAAATTACCAGGTAAATGCTTATTCTGCGCGCCTACCGTCTCAACTGCGAACTCAAAAAGAAGTTAACATCGGCTGCAATGCTGTTTTAAATTCTGTATGTATCAATTCCTGAATGAACCATTTATATATAAAACCATTGCGAACACTCCATTTTCTAAATCCGTGCAAACATAAAGGCATTTACAGTAAGTCAAGAATATTACAGTGGTTCAAGAGGATGGAGAGTTCAGTAAACAGGTGGTTTGAGTTAGTTTCTACCCCCTGGCGAGATCTAAAATAGCTGTTTTGGATATTACACACATGCCATTCAGACAGTCCATATATTAAGATCTTGGCCACCTGCACTGTTGTTTACAGAAGCTTCGAGCAGTATACTTAAGAAAATGTTTGTCTTTATGGGATCTTATTGTGGAAAACTTGAAGGAGTTTGATCAAAGACTTTTCTCAAAGTGGTTGGCTGGAGCTCGAGTAGCTAACATCTGCTTGGGAGGAATTCTAAACAACCCCTTTAAATCTAGACAGTTAGAACACCATGAAATGATAACTTTGCATCGTTGTAGAAGCCAATTTAAAAGATGATGTGATTGTGAACTTCAGGCAAGATAACTGATTCTGAGTTTAACACCTAAGAAGTTTTTTTCTTGGCCTTTTTTTTCATTACTTTTGTTATTGACAAAGCAAGATTTAACTACCACAGAGGCTCTTTCCTTCTAATTTGTCCGGGCCAGAAGTTTTTCTTGATCTTGAAAAGTGCTACCGTCTACATTAAAGAAAAGAGATTTTGTGGTGGATTTGTTGAATTTCTTTTCTACTTCATATTGCCACAGTGAAGTTATGACTTACATTGTAGCCTCTCTGGTACTTTACAGAAAAACTCAGAGTCTGTCCTTTAATTTTCTTGCTAAAACATTCTTTCTGTACCAAAGAAAGAAAATATTCTGTGATATGGACACTAATACTAGTCTTGTTGTAAACAGATGTTTTACCTTAGTTTGATGGCTATATGCATTGTACGCACAGATATCATTCGGACAATTCACACAAGAAACCTGTTGCCATACTTCCAATGGAGCCTTGAATTCTAGTGACTGGTATCTAAACTTCTGTTTTAGCTAATTCCTCACCAGTTAAGTAAAAAAAAATTGAGAAATCCATACTTCACACTTGTTACCTAAATGCACCACATGTTTTGCAGCAAGTAAATGAAAGGCTGCCTAAGCTACAGCTCTGGAAGTAAGCTCATAATTTGGTGGTCTTGTCTTATGTTACAAATGTAACCAGGCGGGTGAGGCCCCGTGTTTTTCCAACAAACAGTGAGGTGAACAATTAGAAACTTATACACAACACAACGTTTTCCTTCAAAGTCTTCCAACGCAAAACGTGTGGAGCAAAACGCAGCACTAGCCATGGCTGAGGCAGTTGGTGCACGTCTGTCAGCGCAGACTCAAGTCGCCCCATGCAAAGAAAATGGGCATACCTAAAAGTGTTGTACGGGGCTTACTTGTCTACAATGGTTAACCAAACCCTCCTCTTACGAGTTGTCTAAACAGAGAAGTGCAAAGGACTCACCGACTGAAGTTTGTAGTGCCTCGACATGGGGACAACCTTGAAGGCAGACTTTTCCATGTGCAGTTCTTTCCCCCAAGAGGATTAGGAGTCCAGAACTACCACAGGGAACAAAGAAAAGTCCTTCCAGTTCCAGCCAGGGAGGCAGCCAATCGTTTAGTGTCTAACAATGCCAAGTACTCCTCACTGCTGTGGCAGACGTATGAATAGGGGTGAAACAGGAGAGGGTTGAGACATCGGTCGGTGTTGTTAGGTCGCGGTGGAGAGCCACTCAGGTGTCGTGTGGCTCGCAGGTGGGCAGAGTGTACAGGTGTAGACGTCACCCCGCCGGCGTCTCCTAGGCAACCGCGGCGGCACAAGCCACAGAGCCCGGGGGCTTACACAGAAGTTGTGCTGCTTTTGTGTCCGGGTGAATAAAAGAGCAAGACACCGGATGTTCTGTCTGTCAAGACAACACTTTGTACATCCAAGCTTCAGAGTCTAATGCTAGTCCGTCCATACAAACTCAGGCTAGATTGTCAGGCACAGTGCAAAGGTCCACAAGGGAATTGTGACGTCCTGTAGGCACATTAATCATGCATCAGCTCGCACCAAAGGCTTCTCAACACCCGATCCGACCTGACAGCTATGATTTATGGTATAATTGCATGCCATATCTTGTTCTCCAAACCCCCAGACATCTTTTACAATTATCATTTCCATTCGAGAGAGCTAATCCTTGAATTTAAAGTGCTACTGACAAAAAAAGGACATTTCTGGTAATCATTATGATGACAGGAATTTTTTTTCAAATGTTGATGATATTTGATAAGAAGTAGAGATATTACAAAGGAAAGTAAGTTCTTTGTGAAAAACTGTACTATACAAATTGATCTAAGGCCATCTAAGGCCATAAACTTACTACCACACCCTTGTCCTTAAATACCCTACCACATCCTAGTCATCTTCAAGGCCACTATGGCAGCTCTGTTAAATGTAAATTTTAGACATTTTGCAATGGTTTTATTTTCGCAATTTTTGCAGTGACACTGACCTTTCTCCCACATGACACCGCAAATATGTCACATTTTGTGTGGCTACTTTCTACAAACTTCTCATATTATGAAATGAAAATAAACCAAACAGTGAAAGTAAAGGAATTTACAGTATGTTCCTGCAGTTGTTGTTTTTTTACATTGTGTTACAGAAATTAATACAAAGTGCTTCAAGTATACTAAACTAGAGTCTTAGTTAGTTAGAACAGTTTTTGCTTAGCAACACATATTTGATATGCATGTATATCTTCCTGATCCAGGATACAACAAAGCCTGCAAGTATTTTGTTTGGATATTGGTACATTCATCATAGGAATGATTGTGTGTTTAATGAAGTTAACATGAACCTTTTATGATGCACATAGCAGTGAAGGAAATTGTTTGGAGGGCTTTGTTGTCACTTACACTCATATAAATCAAGCTGTTTTTTTAGTTTATTGCTTGACAACAGAAGAGAAGCAATAAAAAGTGGTGCCTTAGTAACAGGTTCTGCAATGACAGTTACAAAGTTTGTTTATAATAAAAGAAGAAAAATGTTTTTGTTAAAATTGTGTCCGTTCTTCATTATTTTTCACAT